>NW_028225179.1:82543069-82694467 GCF_052327205.1 Somniosus microcephalus | reverse complement strand
ACTCACACCTTATACACACTCCACACTCACACCTTGTACACTCCACACTCACACCTTATACACTCCACACTCACACCTTGTACAGACTCCACACTCACAACGTGTACACTCCACACTCACACCTTGTACACTCCAAACTCACACCTTGTACACACTCCACACCTTGTACAATTCACACTCACACCTTGTACACTCCACACTCACACCTTGTACACTCCACACTCACACCTTGTACACACTCCACACTCACACCTTGTACACTCCACATTCACACCTTGTACACACTCCACACTCACACCTTGTACACACTCCAGACTCACACATTCTACAAACTCCACACTCACACCTTGTACACTCCACACTCACAACTTGTACACTCCACACTCACAACTTGTACACTCCACACTCACACCTTGTACACTCCACACTCACAACTTGTACACTCCACAATCACACCTTGTACACACTCCACACTCACTCCATGTACACTCCACACTCACACCTTGTACACACTCCACGCTCACACCTTGTACGCACTCCACACTCACACCTTGTATATTCCACACTCACACCTTGTACACACTCCACACTCACACCTTGTACACACTCCACACTCACACCTTGTACACTCCACATTCACACCTTGTACACACTCCACGCTCACACCTTGTACGCACTCCACACTCACACCTTGTATATTCCACACTCACACCTTGTACACACGCCACACTCACACCTTGTACACACTCCATGCTCACAGCTTGTACACTCTCCACACTCACACCTTGTACACTCCACACTCACACCTTGTACACTCCACACTCACACCTTGCACACTCCACACTCACACCTTGTACACACTCCATGCTCACAGCTTGTACACACTCCACACTCACACCTTGTACACACTCCACGCTCACACCTTGTACACTCCACACTCATACCTTGTACACACTCCAGACTCACACCTTGTACACTCCACACTCACACCTTATACACTCCACACTCACACCTTGTACAGACTCCACACTCACAACGTGTACACTCCACACTCACACCTTGTACACTCCAAACTCACACCTTGTACACACTCCACACTCACACCTTGTACACTCCACACTCACACCTTGTACACTCCACAGTCACACCTTGTACACTCCACACTCACACCTTGTACACACTCCACACTCACAGCTTCTACACTCCACACTCACACCTTGTACACTCCACACTCACACATTGTATACTCCACACTCACACCTTGTACACACTCAACACTCACACATTGTACACTCCACACTCACACCTTGTACACACTCCACACTCACACCTTGTACACACTCCACACACACACCTTGTACAAACTCCACACTCACAAGTTGTACACTCCACACTCACAACTTGTACACTCCACACTCACACCTTATACACTCCACACTCACACCTTGTACAGACTCCACACTCACAACGTGTACACTCCACACTCACACCTTGTACACTCCAAACTCACACCTTGTACACACTCCACACTCACACCTTGTACACTCCACACTCACACCTTGTACACTCCACAGTCACACCTTGTACACTCCACACTCACACCTTGTACACACTCCACACTCACAGCTTCTACACTCCACACTCACACCTTGTACAATTCACACTCACGCCTTGTACACTCCACACTCACACCTTGTACACACTCCACACTCACACCTTGTACACTCCACACTCACACCTTGTACACTCCACAGTCACACCTTGTACACTCCACACTCACACCTTGTACACACTCCACACTCACAGCTTCTACACTCCACACTCACACCTTGTACACTCCACACTCACACATTGTATACTCCACACTCACACCTTGTACACACTCAACACTCACACATTGTACACTCCACACTCACACCTTGTACACACTCCACACTCACACCTTGTACACACTCCACACACACACCTTGTACAAACTCCACACTCACAAGTTGTACACTCCACACTCACAACTTGTACACTCCACACTCACACCTTGTACACTCCACACTCACAACTTGTACACTCCACAATCACACCTTGTACACACTCCACACTCACACCTTGTACACACCACACTCACACCTTGTACACTCCACACTCACACCTTGTACACACTCCACACTCACATCTTGTACACTCCACACTCACACCTTGTACACTCCACACTCACAATTTGTACACACCACACTCACACCTTGTACACTCCACACTCACACCTTGAACACACTCCCACCTTCTACACAGCACATTCACACCTTGGACACTCAACACTCACACCTTGTACATACTCCACACTCACACCATGTACACTCCACATTCACACCTTGCACACACTCCACACTCACACATTGTACTCACTCCTCACTCACACCTTGTACACACTCCACACTCGCACCTTGTACACACTCCACACACACACCTTGTACACTCCACACTCACACCTTGTAACCTCCACACTCACACCTTGTACACACTCCACACTCACACCTTGTACACACCACACTCACACCTTGTACACACTCCACTCACACCTTGTACACTCCACACTCACAATTTGTACACACCACACTCACACCTTGTACACTCCACACTCACACCTTGAACACACTCCCACCTTCTACACAGCACATTCACACCTTGGACACTCCACACTGACACCTTGTACACATTCCACAGTCACACCTTGTACACTCCACATTCACACCTTGTACACACTCCACACACACACCTTGTACACTCCACACTCACACCTTGTAACCTCCACACTCACACCTTGTACACACTCCACACTCACACCTTGTACACACCACACTCACACCTTGTACACACTCCACTCACACCTTGTACACTCCACACTCACAATTTGTACACACCACACTCACACCTTGTACACTCCACACTCACACCTTGAACACACTCCCACCTTCTACACAGCACATTCACACCTTGGACACTCCACACTGACACCTTGTACACATTCCACAGTCACACCTTGTACACTCCACACTCACACCTTGTACACACTCCACACTCACACCTTGTACACACTCACACCTTGTACACACTCCACACTCACACCTTGTACACTGCACACTCACACCTTGTACACACTCTACACTCACACCTTGTACACTCCACACTCACGCCCTGTTCCCTCCACACTCACACCTTGTACACTGCACACTCACAACTTTTACACACTCCACACTCACATCTTGTACACTCCACACTCACATATTGTGCACTCCACACTCACAACTTGTACACTCCGCATTCACACCTTGTACACATTCCACACTCATACCTTGTCCACTCCACACTCACACCTTGTACACACTCCACACTCACACCTTGTACACTCCACACTCACAATTTGTACACACCACACTCACACCTTGTACACTCCACACTCACACCTTGAACACACTCCACACTCACACCTTGTACACTCCACACTCACACCTTGTACACACTCCACACTCAAACCTTGTACACACTCCACACTCACACCTTGTACACTCCACACTCACACCTTGTACACACTCCACACTCACACCTTGTACACACTCCACACTCACACCTTGGACACTCCACACTCACACCTTGTACACACTCCATTCTCACAACTTGTACACACTCCACACTCACACCTTGTACACTCCAATACTCACACCTTGTACACACTCCACACTCACACCTTGCACACTCCACTCTCACACCTTGTACACACTCCACACTCACACCTTGTACACTCCAATACTCACACCTTGTACATACCCCACACTCACACCTTGTACACACTCCACACACACCTTGTACACTCCACACTCACACCTTGTACACACTCCACACTCACACCTTGTACACTCCACACTCACAATTTGTACACACCACACTCACACCTTGTACACTCCACACTCACACCTTGAACACACTCCCACCTTCTACACAGCACATTCACACCTTCGACACTCCACACTGACACCTTGTACACACTCCACACACACACCTTGTACACACTCCACACTCACACCTTGTACACACTCCACACTCAAACCTTGTACACACTCCACACTCACACCTTGTACACTCCACACTCACACCTTGTACACACTCCACACTCAAACCTTGTACACACTCCACACTCACACCTTGTACACTCCACACTCACACCTTGTACACACTCCACACTCACACCTTGTACACACTCCACACTCACACCTTGAACACTCCACACTCACACCTTGTACACACTCCATTCTCACAACTTGTACACACTCCACACTCACACCTTGTACACTCCAATACTCACACCTTGTACACACTCCACACTCACACCTTGCACACTCCACTCTCACACCTTGTACACACTCCACACTCACACCTTGTACACTCCAATACTCACACCTTGTACATACCCCACACTCACACCTTGTACACACTCCACACACACCTTGTACACTCCACACTCACACCTTGTACACACTCCACACACACCTTGTACACTCCACACTCACACCTTGTACACTCCACACTCACACCTTGTACACACTCCACACTCACACCTTGTACACTCCACACTCACACCTTGTACACTCCACACTCACAATTTGTACACACCACACTCACACCTTGTACACTCCACACTCACACCTTGAACACACTCCCACCTTCTACACAGCACATTCACAACTTGGACACCCCACACTGACACCTTGTACACACTCCACACTCACACCTTGTACACACTCCACACTCACACCTTGTACACACTCCACACTCACATCTTGTACACTCCACACTCACACCTTGTACACACTCCACACTCACACCTTGTACACTCCACACTCACCTTGTACACACTCCACACACACACCTTGTACACTCCACACTCACACCTTGTAACCTCCACACTCACACCTTGTACACACTCCACACTCACACCTTGTACACACTCCACACTCACATCTTGTACACTCCACACTCACATTTTGTACACTCCACACTCACATCTTGTACACTCCACACTCACATCTTGTACACTCCACACTCACACCTTGTGCACTCTCCACACTCATACCTTGTACACACTCCCACCATCTACACAGCACATTCACACCTTGTACACTCAACACTCACACCTTGTACACACTCCACACTCACACCTTGTACACTCCACACTCACACTTTGTACACACTTACACCTTCTACACAGCACATTCACACCTTGTACACTTAACACACACACCTTGTACACACTCCACACTCACACCTTGGACACACTCCACACTCACACCTTGGACACTCCACACACACACCTTGTACACACTCCACACTCACACCTTGTACACACTCCACACTCACACCTTGTACACTCCACATTCACACCTTGTACACACTCCACACTCACACCTTGTACACTCCACACTCACAACTTGTACACTCCACACTCACGCCCTGTACCCTCCACACTCACACCTTGTACACTGCACACTCACAACTTTTACACACTCCACACTCACATCTTGTACACTCCACACTCACATCTTGTGCACTCCACACTCACAACTTGTACACTCCGCATTCACACCTTGTACACATTCCACACTCATACCTTGTCCACTCCACACTCACACCTTGCACACTCCACACTCACACCTTGTACACTCCACACTCACACCTTGTACACTCCAATACTCACACCTTGTACATACCCCACACTCACACCTTGTACACACTCCACACTCACCCCTTGTACATACTCCACACTCACACCTTGTACACACTCCACTCACACCTTGTACACTCCACACTCACACCTTGTACACACTCCACACTCACATCTTGTACACTCCACACTCACACCTTGAACACACTCCCACCTTCTACACAGCACATTCACACCTTGGACACTCCACACTGACACCTTGTACACACTCCACACTCACACCTTGTACACACTCCGCACTCACACCTTGTACACACTCCACACTCACACCTTGTACACACTCCACACTCACATCTTGTACACTCCACACTCACATCTTGTACACTCCACACTCACACCTTGTACACACTCCACACTCATACCTTGTACACTCCACACTCACATCTTGTACACTCCACACTCACATCTTGTACACTCCACACTCACACCTTGTGCACTCTCCACACTCATACCTTGTACACTCCACACTCACACCTTGTACACACTCCACACTCACACCTTGTACACTCCACACTCACTCCTTGTACACTCCACACTCACACCTTGTACACACTCCACACTCATACCTTGTGCACACTCCAGACTCACACATTCTACAAACTCCACACTCACACCTTGTACATACTCCACACTCACACCTTGTACAATCCACACTCACACCTTGTACACACGCCACCCTCACACCTTGTACACTCCACACTCACACCTTGTACACACTCTACACTCACACCTTGTACACTCCACACTCACGCCCTGTACCCCCCACACTCACACCTTGTACACTGCACACTCACAACTTTTACACACTCCACACTCACATCTTGTACACTCCACACTCACACCTTGCACACTCCACACTCACACCTTGTACACTCCACACTCACACCTTGTACACACTCCACACTCACACCTTGTACACTCCACACTCACACCTTGTACACACTCCACACTCACACCTTGTACACTCCACACTCACACCTTGTACACTCCACACTCACATCTTGTACACTCCACACTCACACCTTGTACACTCCACACTCACATCTTGTACACTCCACACTCACATCTTGTGCACTCCACACTCACAACTTGTACACTCCGCATTCACACCTTGTACACATTCCACACTCATACCTTGTCCACTCCACACTCACACCTTGTACACACTCCACACTCACACCTTGCACACTCCACACTCACACCTTGTACACTCCACACTCACACCTTGTACACTCCACACTCACGCCCTGTACCCTCCACACTCACACCTTGTACACTGCACACTCACAACTTTTACACACTCCACACTCACATCTTGTACACTCCACACTCACATCTTGTGCACTCCACACTCACAACTTGTACACTCCGCATTCACACCTTGTACACATTCCACACTCATACCTTGTCCACTCCACACTCACACCTTGCACACTCCACACTCACACCTTGTACACTCCACACTCACACCTTGTACACTCCAATACTCACACCTTGTACATACCCCACACTCACACCTTGTACACACTCCACACTCACCCCTTGTACATACTCCACACTCACACCTTGTACACACTCCACTCACACCTTGTACACTCCACACTCACACCTTGTACACACTCCACACTCACATCTTGTACACTCCACACTCACACCTTGAACACACTCCCACCTTCTACACAGCACATTCACACCTTGGACACTCCACACTGACACCTTGTACACACTCCACACTCACACCTTGTACACACTCCGCACTCACACCTTGTACACACTCCACACTCACACCTTGTACACACTCCACACTCACATCTTGTACACTCCACACTCACATCTTGTACACTCCACACTCACACCTTGTACACACTCCACACTCATACCTTGTACACTCCACACTCACATCTTGTACACTCCACACTCACATCTTGTACACTCCACACTCACACCTTGTGCACTCTCCACACTCATACCTTGTACACTCCACACTCACACCTTGTACACACTCCACACTCACACCTTGTACACTCCACACTCACTCCTTGTACACTCCACACTCACACCTTGTACACACTCCACACTCATACCTTGTGCACACTCCAGACTCACACATTCTACAAACTCCACACTCACACCTTGTACATACTCCACACTCACACCTTGTACAATCCACACTCACACCTTGTACACACGCCACCCTCACACCTTGTACACTCCACACTCACACCTTGTACACACTCTACACTCACACCTTGTACACTCCACACTCACGCCCTGTACCCTCCACACTCACACCTTGTACACTGCACACTCACAACTTTTACACACTCCACACTCACATCTTGTACACTCCACACTCACACCTTGCACACTCCACACTCACACCTTGTACACTCCACACTCACACCTTGTACACACTCCACACTCACACCTTGTACACTCCACACTCACACCTTGTACACACTCCACACTCACACCTTGTACACTCCACACTCACACCTTGTACACTCCACACTCACATCTTGTACACTCCACACTCACACCTTGTACACTCCACACTCACATCTTGTACACTCCACACTCACATCTTGTGCACTCCACACTCACAACTTGTACACTCCGCATTCACACCTTGTACACATTCCACACTCATACCTTGTCCACTCCACACTCACACCTTGTACACACTCCACACTCACACCTTGCACACTCCACACTCACACCTTGTACACTCCACACTCACACCTTGTACACTCCACACTCACACCTTGTACACTCCACACTCACACCTTGTACACTCCAATACTCACACCTTGTACATACCCCACACTCACACCTTGTACACACTCCACAATCACACCTTGTACACACTCCACACTCACACCTTGTACACACCACACTCACACCTTGTACACTCCACACTCACACCTTGTACACACTCCACACTCACATCTTGTACACTCCACACTCACACCTTGTACACTCCACACTCACAATTTGTACACACCACACTCACACCTTGTACACTCCACACTCACACCTTGAACACACTCCCACCTTCTACACAGCACATTCACACCTTCGACACTCCACACTGACACCTTGTACACACTCCACACACACACCTTGTACACTCCACACTCACACCTTGTACACACTCCACACTCACACCTTGTACACTCCACACTCACACCTTGTACACACTCCACACTCACACCTTGTACACTCCACACTCACACATTGTACACTCCACACTCACATGTTGTACACTCCACAATCACATCGTGTACACTTCACACTCACACCTTGTACACACTCACACCTTGTACACTCCACACTCACACCTTGTACACTCCACACTCACAACTTGTACACACTCACACATTGTACACTCCACACTCACAACTTGTACACTCCACACTCACAACTTGTACACTCCACACTCACACCTTGTACACTCCACACTCACGCCTTGTACACTCCACACTCACAACTTGTACACTCCACACTCACACCTTGTACACTCCACACTCACACCTTGTACACACTCCACGCTCACACCTTGTGCACTCCATACTCACAACTTGTACACTCCAAACTCACACCTTGTACACACTCCACACTCACTCCTTGTACACTCCACACTCACACCTTGTACACACCCAACACTCACACCTTATACACACTCCACACTCACACCTTGTACACTCCACACTCACACCTTATACACTCCACACTCACACCTTGTACAGACTCCACACTCACAACGTGTACACTCCACACTCACACCTTGTACACTCCAAACTCACACCTTGTACACACTCCACACCTTGTACAATTCACACTCACACCTTGTACACTCCACACTCACACCTTGTACACTCCACACTCACACCTTGTACACACTCCACACTCACACCTTGTACACTCCACATTCACACCTTGTACACACTCCACACTCACACCTTGTACACACTCCAGACTCACACATTCTACAAACTCCACACTCACACCTTGTACACTCCACACTCACAACTTGTACACTCCACACTCACAACTTGTACACTCCACACTCACACCTTGTACACTCCACACTCACAACTTGTACACTCCACAATCACACCTTGTACACACTCCACACTCACTCCATGTACACTCCACACTCACACCTTGTACACACTCCACGCTCACACCTTGTACGCACTCCACACTCACACCTTGTATATTCCACACTCACACCTTGTACACACTCCACACTCACACCTTGTACACACTCCACACTCACACCTTGTACACTCCACATTCACACCTTGTACACACTCCACGCTCACACCTTGTACGCACTCCACACTCACACCTTGTATATTCCACACTCACACCTTGTACACACGCCACACTCACACCTTGTACACACTCCATGCTCACAGCTTGTACACTCTCCACACTCACACCTTGTACACTCCACACTCACACCTTGTACACTCCACACTCACACCTTGCACACTCCACACTCACACCTTGTACACACTCCATGCTCACAGCTTGTACACACTCCACACTCACACCTTGTACACACTCCACGCTCACACCTTGTACACTCCACACTCATACCTTGTACACACTCCAGACTCACACCTTGTACACTCCACACTCACACCTTATACACTCCACACTCACACCTTGTACAGACTCCACACTCACAACGTGTACACTCCACACTCACACCTTGTACACTCCAAACTCACACCTTGTACACACTCCACACTCACACCTTGTACACTCCACACTCACACCTTGTACACTCCACAGTCACACCTTGTACACTCCACACTCACACCTTGTACACACTCCACACTCACAGCTTCTACACTCCACACTCACACCTTGTACACTCCACACTCACACATTGTATACTCCACACTCACACCTTGTACACACTCAACACTCACACATTGTACACTCCACACTCACACCTTGTACACACTCCACACTCACACCTTGTACACACTCCACACACACACCTTGTACAAACTCCACACTCACAAGTTGTACACTCCACACTCACAACTTGTACACTCCACACTCACACCTTATACACTCCACACTCACACCTTGTACAGACTCCACACTCACAACGTGTACACTCCACACTCACACCTTGTACACTCCAAACTCACACCTTGTACACACTCCACACTCACACCTTGTACACTCCACACTCACACCTTGTACACTCCACAGTCACACCTTGTACACTCCACACTCACACCTTGTACACACTCCACACTCACAGCTTCTACACTCCACACTCACACCTTGTACAATTCACACTCACGCCTTGTACACTCCACACTCACACCTTGTACACACTCCACACTCACACCTTGTACACTCCACACTCACACCTTGTACACTCCACAGTCACACCTTGTACACTCCACACTCACACCTTGTACACACTCCACACTCACAGCTTCTACACTCCACACTCACACCTTGTACACTCCACACTCACACATTGTATACTCCACACTCACACCTTGTACACACTCAACACTCACACATTGTACACTCCACACTCACACCTTGTACACACTCCACACTCACACCTTGTACACACTCCACACACACACCTTGTACAAACTCCACACTCACAAGTTGTACACTCCACACTCACAACTTGTACACTCCACACTCACACCTTGTACACTCCACACTCACAACTTGTACACTCCACAATCACACCTTGTACACACTCCACACTCACACCTTGTACACACCACACTCACACCTTGTACACTCCACACTCACACCTTGTACACACTCCACACTCACATCTTGTACACTCCACACTCACACCTTGTACACTCCACACTCACAATTTGTACACACCACACTCACACCTTGTACACTCCACACTCACACCTTGAACACACTCCCACCTTCTACACAGCACATTCACACCTTGGACACTCAACACTCACACCTTGTACATACTCCACACTCACACCATGTACACTCCACATTCACACCTTGCACACACTCCACACTCACACATTGTACTCACTCCTCACTCACACCTTGTACACACTCCACACTCGCACCTTGTACACACTCCACACACACACCTTGTACACTCCACACTCACACCTTGTAACCTCCACACTCACACCTTGTACACACTCCACACTCACACCTTGTACACACCACACTCACACCTTGTACACACTCCACTCACACCTTGTACACTCCACACTCACAATTTGTACACACCACACTCACACCTTGTACACTCCACACTCACACCTTGAACACACTCCCACCTTCTACACAGCACATTCACACCTTGGACACTCCACACTGACACCTTGTACACATTCCACAGTCACACCTTGTACACTCCACATTCACACCTTGTACACACTCCACACACACACCTTGTACACTCCACACTCACACCTTGTAACCTCCACACTCACACCTTGTACACACTCCACACTCACACCTTGTACACACCACACTCACACCTTGTACACACTCCACTCACACCTTGTACACTCCACACTCACAATTTGTACACACCACACTCACACCTTGTACACTCCACACTCACACCTTGAACACACTCCCACCTTCTACACAGCACATTCACACCTTGGACACTCCACACTGACACCTTGTACACATTCCACAGTCACACCTTGTACACTCCACACTCACACCTTGTACACACTCCACACTCACACCTTGTACACACTCACACCTTGTACACACTCCACACTCACACCTTGTACACTGCACACTCACACCTTGTACACACTCTACACTCACACCTTGTACACTCCACACTCACGCCCTGTTCCCTCCACACTCACACCTTGTACACTGCACACTCACAACTTTTACACACTCCACACTCACATCTTGTACACTCCACACTCACATATTGTGCACTCCACACTCACAACTTGTACACTCCGCATTCACACCTTGTACACATTCCACACTCATACCTTGTCCACTCCACACTCACACCTTGTACACACTCCACACTCACACCTTGTACACTCCACACTCACAATTTGTACACACCACACTCACACCTTGTACACTCCACACTCACACCTTGAACACACTCCACACTCACACCTTGTACACTCCACACTCACACCTTGTACACACTCCACACTCAAACCTTGTACACACTCCACACTCACACCTTGTACACTCCACACTCACACCTTGTACACACTCCACACTCACACCTTGTACACACTCCACACTCACACCTTGGACACTCCACACTCACACCTTGTACACACTCCATTCTCACAACTTGTACACACTCCACACTCACACCTTGTACACTCCAATACTCACACCTTGTACACACTCCACACTCACACCTTGCACACTCCACTCTCACACCTTGTACACACTCCACACTCACACCTTGTACACTCCAATACTCACACCTTGTACATACCCCACACTCACACCTTGTACACACTCCACACACACCTTGTACACTCCACACTCACACCTTGTACACACTCCACACTCACACCTTGTACACTCCACACTCACAATTTGTACACACCACACTCACACCTTGTACACTCCACACTCACACCTTGAACACACTCCCACCTTCTACACAGCACATTCACACCTTCGACACTCCACACTGACACCTTGTACACACTCCACACACACACCTTGTACACACTCCACACTCACACCTTGTACACACTCCACACTCAAACCTTGTACACACTCCACACTCACACCTTGTACACTCCACACTCACACCTTGTACACACTCCACACTCAAACCTTGTACACACTCCACACTCACACCTTGTACACTCCACACTCACACCTTGTACACACTCCACACTCACACCTTGTACACACTCCACACTCACACCTTGAACACTCCACACTCACACCTTGTACACACTCCATTCTCACAACTTGTACACACTCCACACTCACACCTTGTACACTCCAATACTCACACCTTGTACACACTCCACACTCACACCTTGCACACTCCACTCTCACACCTTGTACACACTCCACACTCACACCTTGTACACTCCAATACTCACACCTTGTACATACCCCACACTCACACCTTGTACACACTCCACACACACCTTGTACACTCCACACTCACACCTTGTACACACTCCACACACACCTTGTACACTCCACACTCACACCTTGTACACTCCACACTCACACCTTGTACACACTCCACACTCACACCTTGTACACTCCACACTCACACCTTGTACACTCCACACTCACAATTTGTACACACCACACTCACACCTTGTACACTCCACACTCACACCTTGAACACACTCCCACCTTCTACACAGCACATTCACAACTTGGACACCCCACACTGACACCTTGTACACACTCCACACTCACACCTTGTACACACTCCACACTCACACCTTGTACACACTCCACACTCACATCTTGTACACTCCACACTCACACCTTGTACACACTCCACACTCACACCTTGTACACTCCACACTCACCTTGTACACACTCCACACACACACCTTGTACACTCCACACTCACACCTTGTAACCTCCACACTCACACCTTGTACACACTCCACACTCACACCTTGTACACACTCCACACTCACATCTTGTACACTCCACACTCACATTTTGTACACTCCACACTCACATCTTGTACACTCCACACTCACATCTTGTACACTCCACACTCACACCTTGTGCACTCTCCACACTCATACCTTGTACACACTCCCACCATCTACACAGCACATTCACACCTTGTACACTCAACACTCACACCTTGTACACACTCCACACTCACACCTTGTACACTCCACACTCACACTTTGTACACACTTACACCTTCTACACAGCACATTCACACCTTGTACACTTAACACACACACCTTGTACACACTCCACACTCACACCTTGGACACACTCCACACTCACACCTTGGACACTCCACACACACACCTTGTACACACTCCACACTCACACCTTGTACACACTCCACACTCACACCTTGTACACTCCACATTCACACCTTGTACACACTCCACACTCACACCTTGTACACTCCACACTCACAACTTGTACACTCCACACTCACGCCCTGTACCCTCCACACTCACACCTTGTACACTGCACACTCACAACTTTTACACACTCCACACTCACATCTTGTACACTCCACACTCACATCTTGTGCACTCCACACTCACAACTTGTACACTCCGCATTCACACCTTGTACACATTCCACACTCATACCTTGTCCACTCCACACTCACACCTTGCACACTCCACACTCACACCTTGTACACTCCACACTCACACCTTGTACACTCCAATACTCACACCTTGTACATACCCCACACTCACACCTTGTACACACTCCACACTCACCCCTTGTACATACTCCACACTCACACCTTGTACACACTCCACTCACACCTTGTACACTCCACACTCACACCTTGTACACACTCCACACTCACATCTTGTACACTCCACACTCACACCTTGAACACACTCCCACCTTCTACACAGCACATTCACACCTTGGACACTCCACACTGACACCTTGTACACACTCCACACTCACACCTTGTACACACTCCGCACTCACACCTTGTACACACTCCACACTCACACCTTGTACACACTCCACACTCACATCTTGTACACTCCACACTCACATCTTGTACACTCCACACTCACACCTTGTACACACTCCACACTCATACCTTGTACACTCCACACTCACATCTTGTACACTCCACACTCACATCTTGTACACTCCACACTCACACCTTGTGCACTCTCCACACTCATACCTTGTACACTCCACACTCACACCTTGTACACACTCCACACTCACACCTTGTACACTCCACACTCACTCCTTGTACACTCCACACTCACACCTTGTACACACTCCACACTCATACCTTGTGCACACTCCAGACTCACACATTCTACAAACTCCACACTCACACCTTGTACATACTCCACACTCACACCTTGTACAATCCACACTCACACCTTGTACACACGCCACCCTCACACCTTGTACACTCCACACTCACACCTTGTACACACTCTACACTCACACCTTGTACACTCCACACTCACGCCCTGTACCCCCCACACTCACACCTTGTACACTGCACACTCACAACTTTTACACACTCCACACTCACATCTTGTACACTCCACACTCACACCTTGCACACTCCACACTCACACCTTGTACACTCCACACTCACACCTTGTACACACTCCACACTCACACCTTGTACACTCCACACTCACACCTTGTACACACTCCACACTCACACCTTGTACACTCCACACTCACACCTTGTACACTCCACACTCACATCTTGTACACTCCACACTCACACCTTGTACACTCCACACTCACATCTTGTACACTCCACACTCACATCTTGTGCACTCCACACTCACAACTTGTACACTCCGCATTCACACCTTGTACACATTCCACACTCATACCTTGTCCACTCCACACTCACACCTTGTACACACTCCACACTCACACCTTGCACACTCCACACTCACACCTTGTACACTCCACACTCACACCTTGTACACTCCACACTCACGCCCTGTACCCTCCACACTCACACCTTGTACACTGCACACTCACAACTTTTACACACTCCACACTCACATCTTGTACACTCCACACTCACATCTTGTGCACTCCACACTCACAACTTGTACACTCCGCATTCACACCTTGTACACATTCCACACTCATACCTTGTCCACTCCACACTCACACCTTGCACACTCCACACTCACACCTTGTACACTCCACACTCACACCTTGTACACTCCAATACTCACACCTTGTACATACCCCACACTCACACCTTGTACACACTCCACACTCACCCCTTGTACATACTCCACACTCACACCTTGTACACACTCCACTCACACCTTGTACACTCCACACTCACACCTTGTACACACTCCACACTCACATCTTGTACACTCCACACTCACACCTTGAACACACTCCCACCTTCTACACAGCACATTCACACCTTGGACACTCCACACTGACACCTTGTACACACTCCACACTCACACCTTGTACACACTCCGCACTCACACCTTGTACACACTCCACACTCACACCTTGTACACACTCCACACTCACATCTTGTACACTCCACACTCACATCTTGTACACTCCACACTCACACCTTGTACACACTCCACACTCATACCTTGTACACTCCACACTCACATCTTGTACACTCCACACTCACATCTTGTACACTCCACACTCACACCTTGTGCACTCTCCACACTCATACCTTGTACACTCCACACTCACACCTTGTACACACTCCACACTCACACCTTGTACACTCCACACTCACTCCTTGTACACTCCACACTCACACCTTGTACACACTCCACACTCATACCTTGTGCACACTCCAGACTCACACATTCTACAAACTCCACACTCACACCTTGTACATACTCCACACTCACACCTTGTACAATCCACACTCACACCTTGTACACACGCCACCCTCACACCTTGTACACTCCACACTCACACCTTGTACACACTCTACACTCACACCTTGTACACTCCACACTCACGCCCTGTACCCTCCACACTCACACCTTGTACACTGCACACTCACAACTTTTACACACTCCACACTCACATCTTGTACACTCCACACTCACACCTTGCACACTCCACACTCACACCTTGTACACTCCACACTCACACCTTGTACACACTCCACACTCACACCTTGTACACTCCACACTCACACCTTGTACACACTCCACACTCACACCTTGTACACTCCACACTCACACCTTGTACACTCCACACTCACATCTTGTACACTCCACACTCACACCTTGTACACTCCACACTCACATCTTGTACACTCCACACTCACATCTTGTGCACTCCACACTCACAACTTGTACACTCCGCATTCACACCTTGTACACATTCCACACTCATACCTTGTCCACTCCACACTCACACCTTGTACACACTCCACACTCACACCTTGCACACTCCACACTCACACCTTGTACACTCCACACTCACACCTTGTACACTCCACACTCACACCTTGTACACTCCACACTCACACCTTGTACACTCCAATACTCACACCTTGTACATACCCCACACTCACACCTTGTACACACTCCACACTCACCCCTTGTACATACTCCACACTCACACCTTGTACACACTCCACTCACACCTTGTACACTCCACACTCACACCTTGTACACACTCCACACTCACACCTTGTACACTCCACACTCACACCTTGTACACACTCCACACTCACACCTTGCACACTCCACACTCACACCTTGTACACTCCACACTCACACCTTGTACACTCCACACTCACACCTTGTACACTCCACACTCACACCTTGTACACACTCCACACTCATACCTTGTACACTCCACACTCACATCTTGTACACTCCACACTCACATCTTGTACACTCCACACTCACATCTTGTACACTCCACACTCACACCTTGTGCACTCTCCACACTCATACCTTGTACACTCCACACTCACACCTTGTACACACTCCACACTCACACCTTGTACACTCCACACTCACACCTTGTACACTCCACACTCACACCTTGTACACACTCCACACTCACACCTTGTACACTCCACACTCACTCCTTGTACACTCCACACTCACACCTTGTACACACTCCACACTCACACATTCTACAAACTCCACACTCACACCTTGTACACTCCACACTCACAACTTGTACACTCCACACTCACAACTTGTACACTCCACACTCACACCTTGTGCACTCCTCACTCACACCTTGTACACACTCCACACTCACACATTGAACACACTCCACACTCACCTTGTACACACTCCACACTCACACCTTGTACACTCCACACTCACACCTTGTACACTCCACACTCACACCTTGTACACTCCAATACTCACACCTTGTACATACCCCACACTCACACCTTGTACACACTCCACACTCACCCCTTGTACATACTCCACACTCACACCTTGTACACACTCCACTCACACCTTGTACACTCCACACTCACACCTTGTACACACTCCACACTCACATCTTGTACACTCCACACTCACACCTTGAACACACTCCCACCTTCTACACAGCACATTCACACCTTGGACACTCCACACTGACACCTTGTACACACTCCACACTCACACCTTGTACACACTCCACACTCACACCTTGTACACACTCCACACTCACATCTTGTACACTCCACACTCACATCTTGTACACTCCACACTCACACCTTGTGCACTCTCCACACTCATACCTTGTACACTCCACAATCACACCTTGTACACACTCCACACTCACACCTTGTACACTCCACACTCACACCTTGTACACTCCACACTCACACCTTGTACACACTCCACACTCATACCTTGTGCACACTCCAGACTCACACATTCTACAAACTCCACACTCACACCTTGTACATACTCCACACTCACACCTTGTACACACGCCACCCTCACACCTTGTACACTCCACACTCACACCTTGTACACTCCACACTCACAACTTGTACACTCCACAATCACACCTTGTACACACTCCACACTCACTCCTTGTACACTCCACACTCACACCTTGTACACTCCACACTCACACTTTGTACACACTTCCACCTTCTACACAGCACATTCACACCTTGTACACTTAACACTCACACCTTGTACACACTCCACACTCACACCTTGGACACACTCCACACTCACACCTTGGACACTCCACACACACACCTTGTACACACTCCACACTCACACCTTGTACACACTCCACACTCACACCTTGTACACTCCACATTCACACCTTGTACACACTCCACACTCACACCTTGTACACTCCACACTCACAACTTGTACACTCCACACTCACGCCCTGTACCCTCCACACTCACACCTTGTACACTGCACACTCACAACTTTTACACACTCCACACTCACATCTTGTACACTCCACACTCACATCTTGTGCACTCCACACTCACAACTTGTACACTCCGCATTCACACCTTGTACACATTCCACACTCATACCTTGTCCACTCCACACTCACACCTTGTACACACTCCACACTCACACCTTGCACACTCCACACTCACACCTTGTACACTCCACACTTACACCTTGTACACTCCAATACTCACACCTTGTACATACCCCACACTCACACCTTGTACACACTCCACACTCACCCCTTGTACATACTCCACACTCACACCTTGTACACACTCCACTCACACCTTGTACACTCCACACTCACACCTTGTACACACTCCACACTCACACCTTGTACACTCCACACTCACACCTTGTACACACTCCACACTCACACCTTGCACACTCCACACTCACACCTTGTACACTCCACACTCACACCTTGTACACTCCACACTCACACCTTGTACACTCCACACTCACACCTTGTACACACTCCACACTCATACCTTGTACACTCCACACTCACATCTTGTACACTCCACACTCACATCTTGTACACTCCACACTCACATCTTGTACACTCCACACTCACACCTTGTGCACTCTCCACACTCATACCTTCTACACTCCACACTCACACCTTGTACACACTCCACACTCACACCTTGTACACTCCACACTCACACCTTGTACACTCCACACTCACACCTTGTACACACTCCACACTCACACCTTGTACACTCCACACTCACTCCTTGTACACTCCACACTCACACCTTGTACACACTCCACACTCACACATTCTACAAACTCCACACTCACACCTTGTACACTCCACACTCACAACTTGTACACTCCACACTCACAACTTGTACACTCCACACTCACACCTTGTGCACTCCTCACTCACACCTTGTACACTCCACACTCACACATTGAACACACTCCACACTCACACCTTGTACACACTCCACACTCACACATTGAACACACTCCACACTCACCTTGTACACACTCCACACTCACACCTTGTACACTCCACACTCACACCTTGTACACTCCACACTCACACCTTGTACACTCCAATACTCACACCTTGTACATACCCCACACTCACACCTTGTACACACTCCACACTCACCCCTTGTACATACTCCACACTCACACCTTGTACACACTCCACTCACACCTTGTACACTCCACACTCACACCTTGTACACACTCCACACTCACATCTTGTACACTCCACACTCACACCTTGAACACACTCCCACCTTCTACACAGCACATTCACACCTTGGACACTCCACACTGACACCTTGTACACACTCCACACTCACACCTTGTACACACTCCACACTCACACCTTGTACACACTCCACACTCACATCTTGTACACTCCACACTCACATCTTGTACACTCCACACTCACACCTTGTGCACTCTCCACACTCATACCTTGTACACTCCACACTCACACCTTGTACACACTCCACACTCACACCTTGTACACTCCACACTCACACCTTGTACACTCCACACTCACACCTTGTACACACTCCACACTCATACCTTGTGCACACTCCAGACTCACACATTCTACAAACTCCACACTCACACCTTGTACATACTCCACACTCACACCTTGTACACACGCCACCCTCACACCTTGTACACTCCACACTCACACCTTGTACACTCCACACTCACAACTTGTACACTCCACAATCACACCTTGTACACACTCCACACTCACTCCTTGTACACTCCACACTCACACCTTGTACACACCACACTCACACTTTGTACACACTTCCACCTTCTACACAGCACATTCACACCTTGTACACTTAACACTCACACCTTGTACACACTCCACACTCACACCTTGGACACACTCCACACTCACACCTTGGACACTCCACACACACACCTTGTACACACTCCACACTCACACCTTGTACACACTCCACACTCACACCTTGTACACTCCACATTCACACCTTGTACACACTCCACACTCACACCTTGTACACTCCACACTCACAACTTGTACACTCCACACTCACGCCCTGTACCCTCCACACTCACACCTTGTACACTGCACACTCACAACTTTTACACACTCCACACTCACATCTTGTACACTCCACACTCACATCTTGTGCACTCCACACTCACAACTTGTACACTCCGCATTCACACCTTGTACACATTCCACACTCATACCTTGTCCACTCCACACTCACACCTTGTACACACTCCACACTCACACCTTGCACACTCCACACTCACACCTTGTACACTCCACACTCACACCTTGTACACTCCAATACTCACACCTTGTACATACCCCACACTCACACCTTGTACACACTCCACACTCACCCCTTGTACATACTCCACACTCACACCTAGTACACACTCCACTCACACCTTGTACACTCCACACTCACACCTTGTACACACTCCACACTCACATCTTGTACACTCCACACTCACACCTTGAACACACTCCCACCTTCTACACAGCACATTCACACCTTGGACACTCCACACTGACACCTTGTACACACTCCACACTCACACCTTGTACACACTCCACACTCACACCTTGTACACACTCCACACTCACATCTTGTACACTCCACACTCACACCTTGAACACACTCCCACCTTCTACACAGCACATTCACACCTTGGACACTCCACACTGACACCTTGTACACACTCCACACTCACACCTTGTACACACTCCACACTCACACCTTGTACACACTCCACACTCACATCTTGTACACTCCACACTCACATCTTGTACACTCCACACTCACACCTTGTACACACTCCACACTCATACCTTGTACACTCCACACTCACATCTTGTACACTCCACACTCACATCTTGTACACTCCACACTCACACCTTGTGCACTCTCCACACTCATACCTTGTACACTCCACACTCACACCTTGTACACACTCCACACTCACACCTTGTACACTCCACACTCGCACCTTGTACACTCCACACTCACACCTTGTACACACTCCACACTCATACCTTGTGCACACTCCAGACTCACACATTCTACAAACTCCACACTCACACCTTGTACATACTCCACACTCACAACTTGTACACTCCACACTCACACCTTGTACACACGCCACCCTTACACCTTGTACACTGCACACTCACAACTTTTACACACTCCACACTCACATCTTGTACACTCCACACTCACATCTTGTGCACTCCACACTCACAACTTGTACACTCCGCATTCACACCTTGTACACATTCCACACTCATACCTTGTCCACTCCACACTCACACCTTGTACACACTCCACACTCACACCTTGCACACTCCACACTCACACCTTGTACACTCCACACTCACACCTTGTACACACTCCACACTCACACCTTGTACACTCCACACTCACACCTTGTACACACTCCACACTCACACCTTGTACACTCCACACTCACACCTTGTGCACTCCTCACTCACACCTTGTACACTCCACACTCACACATTGAACACACTCCACACTCACACCTTGTACACACTCCACACTCACACATTGAACAGACTCCACACTCACCTTGTACACACTCCACACTCACACCTTGTACACTCCACACTCACACCTTGTACACTCCACACTCACACCTTGTACACTCCAATACTCACACCTTGTACATACCCCACACTCACACCTTGTACACACTCCACACTCACCCCTTGTACATACTCCACACTCACACCTTGTACACACTCCACTCACACCTTGTACACTCCACACTCACACCTTGTACACACTCCACACTCACATCTTGTACACTCCACACTCACACCTTGAACACACTCCCACCTTCTACACAGCACATTCACACCTTGGACACTCCACACTGACACCTTGTACACACTCCACACTCACACCTTGTACACACTCCACACTCACACCTTGTACACACTCCACACTCACATCTTGTACACTCCACACTCACATCTTGTACACTCCACACTCACACCTTGTACACACTCCACACTCATACCTTGTACACTCCACACTCACATCTTGTACACTCCACACTCACATCTTGTACACTCCACACTCACACCTTGTGCACTCTCCACACTCATACCTTGTACACTCCACACTCACACCTTGTACACACTCCACACTCACACCTTGTACACTCCACACTCACACCTTGTACACTCCACACTCACACCTTGTACACACTCCACACTCACACCTTGTACACTCCACACTCACCTTGTACACACTTCACACTCACACCTTGTATACTCCACACTCACACATTGTACACTCCACACTCACACTTTGTACACACTCCCACCATCTACACAGCACATTCACACCTTGTACACTAAACACTCACACCTTGTACACACTCCACACTCACACCTTGTACACTCCACACTCACACTTTGTACACACTTCCACCTTCTACACAGCACATTCACACCTTGTACACTTAACACTCACACCTTGTACACACTCCACACTCACACCTTGGACACACTTCCACCTTCTACACAGCACATTCACACCTTGTACACTTAACACTCACACCTTGTACACACTCCACACTCACACCTTGGACACACTCCACACTCACACCTTGTGCACACTCCACACTCGCACCTTGTACACTCCTCACTCACACCTTGTACACTCCACACTCACACATTGAACACACTCCACACACACACCTTGTACACTCCACACTCACACCTTGTACATACTCCACACTCACACCATGTACACTCCACATTCACACCTTGCACACACTCCACACTCACCTTGTACACACTCCACACACACACCTTGTACACTCCACACTCATACCTTGTAACCTCCACACTCACACCTTGTACACACTCCACACTCACACCTTGTACACACTCCACTCACACCTTGTACACTCCACACTCACACCTTGTACACACTCCACACTCACACCTTGTACACTCCACACTCACAATTTGTACACACCACACTCACACCTTGTACACTCCACACTCACACCTTGAACACACTCCCACCTTCTACACAGCACATTCACACCTTGGACACTCAACACTCACACCTTGTACATACTCCACACTCACACCATGTACACTCCACATTCACACCTTGCACACACTCCACACTCACACATTGGACACACTCCTCACTCACACCTTGTACACACTCCACACACACACCTTGTACACACTCCCACCTTCTACACAGCACATTCACACCTTGCACACACTCCACACTCACACCTTGTACTCACTCCACACTCACACCTTGTACACACCCCTCACTCACACCTTGTACACACTCCACACTCACACCTTGTACACTCCACACTCACACCTTGTACACCCCACACTCACACCTTGTACACATTCCACACTCACACCGTGTACACACTCGACACTCACACCCTGTACACTCCACACTCACACATTGTACACACTCCACACTCACACCTTGTACACACCCCTCACTCACACCTTGTACACATTCCACAGTCACACCTTGTACACTCCACACTCACAACTTGTACGCACTCCACACTCACACCTTGTACGCACTCCACACTCACACCTTGTATATTCCACACTCACACCTTGTACACACTCCACTCACAACTTGTACACACTTCAGACTCACACCTTGTACACTCCACACTCACACCTTGTACACACTCCACACTCACACCTTCTACACACCCCTCACTCACACCTTGTACACACTCCACACTCACACCTTGTACACTCCACACTCACACCTTGTACACCCCACACTCACACCTTGTACACATTCCACACTCACACCGTGTACACACTCGACACTCACACCCTGTACACTCCACACTCACACCTTGTACACACCCCTCACTCACACCTTGTACACATTCCACAGTCACACCTTGTACACTCCACACTCACAACTTGTACGCACTCCACACTCACACCTTGTATGCACTCCACACTCACACCTTGTATATTCCACACTCACACCTTGTACACACTCCACTCACAACTTGTACACACTTCAGACTCACACCTTGTACACTCCACACTCACACCTTGTACACACTCCACACTCACACCTTCTACACACTCCACACTCACAGCTTGTACACACTCCACACTCGCACCTTGCACACTCCACACTCACACCTTGTACACACTCCACACTCACACCTTGTACACACTCCACACTCACACCTTGTACACACTCCATGCTCACAGCTTGTACACTCTCCACACTCACACCTTGTACACTCCACACTCACACCTTCTACACTCCACACTCACACCTTGTACACACTCACACCTTCTACACAGCACATTCACACCTTGGACACTCCACACTGACACCTTGTACACACTCCACACTCACACCTTGTACACACTCCACACTCACACCTTGTACACACTCCACACTCACATCTTGTACACACTCCACACTCACACCTTGTACACACTCCGCATTCACTCCTTGTACACTCTACACTCACACCTTGTACACTCCACACTCACATCTTGTACACTCCACACTCACATCTTGTACACTCCACACTCACACCTTGTACACACTCCACACTCATACCTTGTACACTCCACACTCACACCTTGTACACACTCCACACTCACACCTTGCACACTCCACACTCACACCTTGCACACTCCACACTCACACCTTGTACACTCCACACTCACACCTTGTACACTCCACACTCACCTTGTACACAATCCACACACACACCTTGTACACTCCACACTCACACCTTGTAACCTCCACACTCACACCTTGTACACACTCCACACTCACACCTTGTACACACTCCACTCACACCTTGTACACTCCACACTCACACCTTGTACACACTCCACACTCACACCTTGTACACTCCACACTCACAATTTGTACACACCACACTCACACCTTGTACACTCCACACTCACACCTTGAACACACTCCCACCTTCTACACAGCACATTCACACCTTGGACACTCCACACTGACACCTTGTGCACACTCCACACTCACACCTTGTACACACTCCACACTCACACCTTGTACACACTCCACACTCACACCTTGTACACACTCCGCATTCACTCCTTGTACACTCTACACTCACACTTTGTACACTCCACACTCACACCTTGTACACACTCCACACTCACACCTTGTACACTCCACACTCACACCTTGCACACTCCACACTCACACCTTGTACACTCCACACTCACACCTTGCACACTCCACACTCACACCTTGTACACTCCACTCTCACACCTTGTACACACTCCACACTCACACACCTTGTACACTCCAATACTCACACCTTGTACATACCCCACACTCACACCTTGTACACACTCCACACACACCTTGTACACTCCACACTCACACCTTGTACACACTCCACACTCACACCTTGTACACTCCACACTCACACCTTGTACACACTCCACACTCACACCTTGTACACTCCACACTCACACCTTGTACACTCCACACTCACACCTTGTACACACTCCACACTCACACCTTGTACACACTCCACACTCACACCTTGTACACTCCACACTCACACCTTGTACACACTCCATTCTCACAACTTGTACACACTCCACACTCACACCTTGTACATGCCAATACTCACACCTTGTACACACTCCACACTCACACCTTGCACACTCCACTCTCACACCTTGTACACACTCCACACTCACACCTTGTACACTCCAATACTCACACCTTGTACATACCCCACACTCACACCTTGTACACACTCCACACACACCTTGTACACTCCACACTCACACCTTGTACACACTCCACACTCACACCTTGTACACTCCACACTCACAATTTGTACACACCACACTCTCACCTTGTACACTCCGCACTCACACCTTGAACACACTCCCACCTTCTACACAGCACATTCACACCTTGGACACTCCACACTGACACCTTGTACACACTCCACACTCACACCTTGTACACACTCCACACTCACACCTTGTACACACTCCACACTCATACCTTGTACACTCCACACTCACATCTTGTACACTCCACACTCACATCTTGTACACTCCACACTCACATCTTGTACACTCCACACTCACACCTTGTACACCCCACACTCACACCTTGTACACATTCCACACTCACACCGTGTACACACTCGACACTCACACCCTGTACACTCCACACTCACACATTGTACACACTCCACACTCACACCTTGTACACACCCCTCACTCACACCTTGTACACATTCCACAGTCACACCTTGCACACTCCACACTCACAACTTGTACGCACTCCACACTCACACCTTGTACGCACTCCACACTCACACCTTGTATATTCCACACTCACACCTTGTACACACTCCACTCACAACTTGTACACACTTCAGACTCACACCTTGTACACTCCACACTCACACCTTGTACACACTCCACACTCACACCTTCTACACACTCCACACTCACAGCTTGTACACACTCCACACTCGCACCTTGCACACTCCACACTCACACCTTGTACACACTCCACACTCACAGCTTGTACACACTCCACACTCACACCTTGTACACACTCCATGCTCACAGCTTGTACACTCTCCACACTCACACCTTGTACACTCCACACTCACACCTTCTACACTCCACACTCACACCTTGTACACACTCACACCTTCTACACAGCACATTCACACCTTGGACACTCCACACTGACACCTTGTACACACTCCACACTCACACCTTGTACACTCCACACTCACACCTTGTACACACTCCACACTCACACCTTGCACACTCCACACTCACACCTTGCACACTCCACACTCACACCTTGTACACTCCACACTCACACCTTGTACACTCCACACTCACCTTGTACACAATCCACACACACACCTTGTACACTCCACACTCACACCTTGTAACCTCCACACTCACACCTTGTACACACTCCACACTCACACCTTGTACACACTCCACTCACACCTTGTACACTCCACACTCACACCTTGTACACACTCCACACTCACACCTTGTACACTCCACACTCGCAATTTGTACACACCACACTCACACCTTGTACACTCCACACTCACACCTTGAACACACTCCCACCTTCTACACAGCACATTCACACCTTGTACACACTCCACACTCACACCTTGTACACTCCACACTCACATCTTGTACACTCCACACTCACATCTTGTACACTCCACACTCACACCTTGTGCACTCTCCACACTCACACCTTGTACACTCCACACTCACACCTTGTACACACGCCACCCTCACACCTTGTACACTCCACACTCACACCTTGTACACACTCTACACTCACACCTTGTACACTCCACACTCACGCCCTGTACCCTCCACACTCACACCTTGTACACTGCACACTCACAACTTTTACACACTCCACACTCACATCTTGTACACTCCACACTCACATCTTGTGCACTCCACACTCAGAACTTTTACACTCCGCATTCACACCTTGTACACATTCCACACTCATACCTTGTCCACTCCACACTCACACCTTGTACACACTCCACACTCACACCTTGCACACTCCACACTCACACCTTGTACACTCCACACTCACACCTTGTACACACTCCACACTCACACCTTGTACACTCCACACTCACACCTTGTACACTCCAATACTCACACCTTGTACATACCCCACACTCACACCTTGTACACACTCCACACACACCTTGTACACACTCACACCTTGTACACACTCCACACTCACACCTTGTACACAGTCCACACTCACACCTTGTACACTCCACACTCACGCCCTGTACCCTCCACACTCACACCTTGTACACTGCACACTCACAGCTTTTACACACTCCACACTCACATCTTGTACACTCCACACTCACATCTTGTGCACTCCACACTCACAACTTGTACACTCCACACTCATACCTTGTCCACTCCACACTCACACCTTGTACACACTACACACTCACACCTTGTACACACTCCACACTCACACCTTGTACACTCCACACTCACACTTTGTACACACTCCCACCTTCTACACAGCATATTCACACCTTGTACACTCAACACTCACACCTTGTACACACTCCACACTCACACCTTGGACACACTCCACACTCACACCTTGTGCACACTCCACACTCACAACTTGCACACTCCACATTCACACCTTGCACACACTCCATGCTCACACATTGTACACACTCCATACTCACACCTTGTACACACCCCTCACTCACACCTTGTACACACTCCACACTCACACCATGTACACACTCCACACTCACACCTTGTACACTCCACACTCACACCTTGTACACTCCACACTCACACCTTGTACACACTCCACACTCACACCTTGTACACACTCCACACTCACTCCTTGTACACTCCACACTCACACCTTGTACACACTCCACACTCACACCTTGCACACTCCACTCTCACACCTTGTACACACTCCACACTCACACCTTGTACACTCCAATACTCACACCTTGTGCATACCCCACACTCACACCTTGTACACACTCCACACACACCTTGTACACTCCACACTCACACCTTGTACACACTCCACACTCACACCTTGTACATTCCACACTCACAATTTGTACACACCACACTCACACCTTGTACACTCCACACTCACACCTTGAACACACTCACACCTTCTACACAGCACATTCACACCTTGGACACTCCACACTGACACCTTGTACACACTCCACACTCACACCTTGTACACACTCCACACTCACACCTTGTACACACTCCACACTCACATCTTGTACACTCCACACTCACATCTTGTACACTCCACACTCACATCTTGTACACTCCAAACTCACACCTTGTACACACTCCACACTCATACCTTGTACACACTCCACACTCACACCTTGTACACTCCACACTCACATCTTGTACACTCCACACTCACACCTTGTGCACTCTCCACACTCATACCTTGTACACTCCACACTCACACCTTGTACACACTCCACACTCACACCTTGTACACTCCACACTCACACCTTGTACACTCCACACTCACACCTTGTACACTCCACACTCACACCTTGTACACTCCACACTCACCTTGTACACATTCCACAGTCACACCTTGTACACTCCACACTCACACCTTGTACACTCCACACTCACACCTTGTACACACTCCAAACTCACACCTTGCACACTCCACATTCACACCTTGCACACACTCCATGCTCACACATTGTACACACTCCACACTCACACCTTGTACACTCCACACTCACCTTGTACACATTCCACAGTCACACCTTGTACACTCCACACTCACACCTTGTACACTCCACACTCACACCTTGTACACACTCCACACTCACACTTTGTACACAGTCCACACTCACACCTTGTACACTCCACACTCACACCTTGTACACATTCCACAGTCACACCTTGTACATTCCACACTCACACCTTGGACACTCCACACTCACACCTTGTACACACTCCACACTCACACCTTGTACACTCCACACTCACACCTTGTACACACTCCACACTCACACCTTGTACACTCCACACTCACCTTGTACACACCTCACACTCACACCTTGTATACTCCACACTCACACATTGTACACTCCACACTCACACTTTGTACACACTCCCACCATCTACACAGCACATTCACACCTTGTACACTCAACACTCACACCTTGTACACACTCCACACTCACACCTTGTACACTCCACACTCACACTTTGTACACACTTCCACCTTCTACACAGCACATTCACACCTTGTACACTCAACACTCACACCTTGTACACACTCCACACTCACACCTTGGACACACTCTGCACTCACACCTTGTGCACACTCCACACTCACACCTTGCACACTCCACATTCACACCTTGCACACACTCCATGCTCACACATTGTACACACTCCACACTCACACCTTGTACACTCCACACTCACCTTGCACACATTCCACAGTCACACCTTGTACACTCCACACTCACACCTTGTACACTCCACACTCACACCTTGTACACACTCCACTCTCACACCTTGCACACTCCACATTCACACCTTGCACACACTCCATGCTCACACATTGTACACACTCCACACTCACACCTTGTACACTCCACACTCACCTTGTACACATTCCACAGTCACACCTTGTACACTCCACACTCACACCTTGTACACTCCACACTCACACCTTGTACACACTCCACACTCACACTTTGTACACAGTCCACACTCACACCTTGTACACTCCACACTCACACCTTGTACACATTCCACAGTCACACCTTGTACATTCCACACTCACACCTTGTACACTCCACACTCACACCTTGTACACACTCCACACTCACACCTTGTACACTCCACACTCACACCTTGTACACTCCACACTCACACCTTGTACACACTCCACACTCACACCTTGTACACACTCCACACTCACTCCTTGTACACTCCACACTCACACCTTGTACACACTCCACACTCACACCTTGCACACTCCACTCTCACACCTTGTACACACTCCACACTCACACCTTGTACACTCCAATACTCACACCTTGTACATACCCCACACTCACACCTTGTACACACTCCACACACACCTTGTACACTCCACACTCACACCTTGTACACACTCCACACTCACACCTTGTACACTCCACACTCACACCTTGAACACACTCACACCTTCTACACAGCACATTCACACCTTGGACACTCCACACTGACACCTTGTACACACTCCACACTCACACCTTGTACACACTCCACACTCACACCTTGCACACACTCCACACTCACACCTTGTACACTCCACACTCACACCTTGTACACACTCCACACTCATACCTTGTACACACTCCACACTCACACCTTGTACACTCCACACTCACATCGTGTACACTCCACACTCACACCTTGTGCACTCTCCACACTCATACCTTGTACACTCCACACTCACACCTTGTACACACTCCACACTCACACCTTGTACACTCCACACTCACACCTTGTACACTCCACACTCACACCTTGTACACACTCCACACTCACACCTTGTACACTCCTCACACTCACACATTGTATACTCCACACTCACACATTGTACACTCCACACTCACACTTTGTACACACTCCCACCATCTACACAGCACATTCACACCTTGTACACTCAACACTCACACCTTGTACACACTCCACACTCACACCTTGTACACTCCACACTCACACTTTGTACACACTTCCACCTTCTACACAGCACATTCACACCTTGTACACTCAACACTCACACCTTGTACACACTCCACACTCACACCTTGGACACACTCTACACTCACACCTTGTGCACACTCCACACTCACACCTTGCACACTCCACATTCACACCTTGCACACACTCCATGCTCACACATTGTACACACTCCACACTCACACCTTGTACACTCCACACTCACCTTGTACACACTCCACACTCACACCTTGTACACTCCTCACTCACACCTTGTACACTCCACACTCACACCTTGTACACACTGCACACTCACACCTTGTACACACTCCACACTCACACCGTGTACACTCCACACTCACACATTGAACACACTCCACACTCACACATTGAACACACTCCACACTCACACCTTGTACACACTCCACACTCACACCTTGTACACACTCCACACACACACCTTGTACACTCCACACTCACACCTTGTAACCTCCACACTCACACCTTGTACACACTCCACACTCACACCTTGTACACACCACACTCACACCTTGTACACTCCACACTCACACATTGTACACTCCACACTCACACTTTGTACACACTCCCACCTTCTACACAGCACATTCACACCTTGCACGCTCAACACTCACACCTTGTACATACTCCACACTCACACCATGTACACTCCACATTCACACCTTGCACACACTCCACACTCACACGTTGTACTCACTCCACACTCACACCTTGTACACACCCCTCACTCACACCTTGTACACACTCCACACTCACACCTTGTACACTCCACACTCACACCTTGTACACATTCCACAGTCACACCTTGTACACTCCACACTCACACCTTGTACACTCCACACTCACACCTTGTACACACTCCACACTCACACCTTGTACACTCCACACTCACACCTTGTACACTTCACACTCACACCTTGTACACTCCACACTCACACCTTGTACACACTCACACCTTGTACACACTCCACACTCACACCTTGTACACAGTCCACACTCACACCTTGTACACTCCACACTCACGCCCTGTACCCTCCACACTCACACCTTGTACACGGCACACTCACAGCTTTTACACACTCCACACTCAAATCTTGTACACTCCACACTCACATCTTGTGCACTCCACACTCACAACTTGTACACTCCACACTCATACCTTGTCCACTCCACACTCACACCTTGTACACACTACACACTCACACCTTGTACACACTCCACACTCACACCTTGTACACTCCACACTCACACTTTGTACACACTCCCACCTTCTACACAGCACATTCACACCTTGTACACTCAACACTCACACCTTGTACACACTCCACACTCACACCTTGGACACACTCCACACTCACACCTTGTGCACACTCCACACTCACACCTTGCACACTCCACATTCACACCTTGCACACACTCCATGCTCACACATTGTACACACTCCATACTCACACCTTGTACACACCCCTCACTCACACCTTGTACACACTCCACACTCACACCTTGTACACTCCACACTCACACCATGTACACACTCCACACTCACACCTTGTACACTCCACACTCACCTTCTACACACCCCACACTCACACCTTGTACACTGCACACTCACACCTTTTACACACTCCACACTCACATCTTGTACACTCCACACTCACATCTTGTGCACTCCACACTCACAACTTGTACACTCCGCATTCACACCTTGTACACATTCCACACTCATACCTTGTCCACTCCACACTCACACCTTGTACACACTCCACACTCACACCTTGCACACTCCACACTCACACCTTGCACACTCCACAGTCACACCTTGTACACTCCACACTCACACCTTGCACACTCCACACTCACACCTTGCACACTCCACACTCACACCTTGCACACTCCACACTCACACCTTGTACACACTCCACACTCACACCTTGCACACTCCACACTCACACCTTGTACACTCCACGCTCACACCTTGTACACATTCCACACTCACATCTTGTACACTCCACACTCACACCTTGTACACTCCAAACTCACACCTTGTACACACTCCACACTCACACCTTGTACACTCCACACTCACACCTTGTACACACTCCACACTCACACCTTGTACACTCCACACTCACAATTTGTACACACCACACTCACACCTTGTACACTCCACACTCACACCTTGAACACACTCCCACCTTCTACACAGCACATTCACACCTTCGACACTCCACACTGACACCTTGTACACACTCCACACTCACACCTTGTACACACTCCACACTCACACCTTGTACATTCCACACTCACACCTTGTACACTCCACACTCACACCTTGTACACTCCACACTCACACCTTGTACACACTCCACACTCACACCTTGTACACTCCACACTCACACCTTGTACACACTCCACACTCACACCTTGCACACTCCACTCTCACACATTGTACACTCCACACTCACACCTTGTACACTGCACACTCACACCTTTTCCACTCCACACTCACACCTTGTACACACTCCACACTCACACCTTGTACACTCCACACTCACACCTTGTACACTCCATACTCACACCTTGTACACACTCCACACTCACTCCTTGTACACGCTCTACACTCACACCTTGTACACTCCACACTCACACTTGTACTCACTCCACGCTCACACTTATTACACTCCACACTCACACCTTGTACACTCCACACTCACACCTTGTACACTGCACACTCACACCTTTTCCACTCCACACTCACACCTTGTACACACTCCACACTCACACCTTGTACACTCCACACTCACACCTTGTACACTCCATACTCACACCTTGTACACACTCCACACTCACTCCTTGTACACACTCCACACTCACACCTTGTACACACTCCACACTCACACCTTTTACATCCACACTCACACCTTGTACACACTCCACACTCACACCTTGTACACTCCACACTCACCTTGTACACACTCCACACACACACCTTGTACACTCCACACTCACACCTTGTACACTCCACACTCACACCTTGTACACACTCCACACTCACACCTTGGACACACTCCACACTCACACCTTGTGCACACTCCACACTCACACCTTGCACACTCCACATTCACACCTTGCGCACACTCCATGCTCACACATTGTACACACTCCACACTCACACCTTGTACACTCCACACTCACACCTTGTACACACTCCACTCACACCTTGTACACTCCACACTCACACCTTGTACACACTCCACACTCACACCTTGTACACTCCACACTCGCAATTTGTACACACCACACTCACACCTTGTACACTCCACACTCACACCTTGAACACACTCCCACCTTCTACACAGCACATTCACACCTTGTACACACTCCACACTCACACCTTGTACACTCCACACTCACATCTTGTACACTCCACACTCACATCTTGTACACTCCACACTCACACCTTGTGCACTCTCCACACTCACACCTTGTACACTCCACACTCACACCTTGTACACACGCCACCCTCACACCTTGTACACTCCACACTCACACCTTGTACACACTCTACACTCACACCTTGTACACTCCACACTCACGCCCTGTACCCTCCACACTCACACCTTGTACACTGCACACTCACAACTTTTACACACTCCACACTCACATCTTGTACACTCCACACTCACATCTTGTGCACTCCACACTCAGAACTTTTACACTCCGCATTCACACCTTGTACACATTCCACACTCATACCTTGTCCACTCCACACTCACACCTTGTACACACTCCACACTCACACCTTGCACACTCCACACTCACACCTTGTACACTCCACACTCACACCTTGTACACACTCCACACTCACACCTTGTACACTCCACACTCACACCTTGTACACTCCAATACTCACACCTTGTACATACCCCACACTCACACCTTGTACACACTCCACACACACCTTGTACACACTCACACCTTGTACACACTCCACACTCACACCTTGTACACAGTCCACACTCACACCTTGTACACTCCACACTCACGCCCTGTACCCTCCACACTCACACCTTGTACACTGCACACTCACAGCTTTTACACACTCCACACTCACATCTTGTACACTCCACACTCACATCTTGTGCACTCCACACTCACAACTTGTACACTCCACACTCATACCTTGTCCACTCCACACTCACACCTTGTACACACTACACACTCACACCTTGTACACACTCCACACTCACACCTTGTACACTCCACACTCACACTTTGTACACACTCCCACCTTCTACACAGCATATTCACACCTTGTACACTCAACACTCACACCTTGTACACACTCCACACTCACACCTTGGACACACTCCACACTCACACCTTGTGCACACTCCACACTCACAACTTGCACACTCCACATTCACACCTTGCACACACTCCATGCTCACACATTGTACACACTCCATACTCACACCTTGTACACACCCCTCACTCACACCTTGTACACACTCCACACTCACACCATGTACACACTCCACACTCACACCTTGTACACTCCACACTCACACCTTGTACACTCCACACTCACACCTTGTACACACTCCACACTCACACCTTGTACACACTCCACACTCACTCCTTGTACACTCCACACTCACACCTTGTACACACTCCACACTCACACCTTGCACACTCCACTCTCACACCTTGTACACACTCCACACTCACACCTTGTACACTCCAATACTCACACCTTGTGCATACCCCACACTCACACCTTGTACACACTCCACACACACCTTGTACACTCCACACTCACACCTTGTACACACTCCACACTCACACCTTGTACATTCCACACTCACAATTTGTACACACCACACTCACACCTTGTACACTCCACACTCACACCTTGAACACACTCACACCTTCTACACAGCACATTCACACCTTGGACACTCCACACTGACACCTTGTACACACTCCACACTCACACCTTGTACACACTCCACACTCACACCTTGTACACACTCCACACTCACATCTTGTACACTCCACACTCACATCTTGTACACTCCACACTCACATCTTGTACACTCCAAACTCACACCTTGTACACACTCCACACTCATACCTTGTACACACTCCACACTCACACCTTGTACACTCCACACTCACATCTTGTACACTCCACACTCACACCTTGTGCACTCTCCACACTCATACCTTGTACACTCCACACTCACACCTTGTACACACTCCACACTCACACCTTGTACACTCCACACTCACACCTTGTACACTCCACACTCACACCTTGTACACTCCACACTCACACCTTGTACACTCCACACTCACCTTGTACACATTCCACAGTCACACCTTGTACACTCCACACTCACACCTTGTACACTCCACACTCACACCTTGTACACACTCCAAACTCACACCTTGCACACTCCACATTCACACCTTGCACACACTCCATGCTCACACATTGTACACACTCCACACTCACACCTTGTACACTCCACACTCACCTTGTACACATTCCACAGTCACACCTTGTACACTCCACACTCACACCTTGTACACTCCACACTCACACCTTGTACACACTCCACACTCACACTTTGTACACAGTCCACACTCACACCTTGTACACTCCACACTCACACCTTGTACACATTCCACAGTCACACCTTGTACATTCCACACTCACACCTTGGACACTCCACACTCACACCTTGTACACACTCCACACTCACACCTTGTACACTCCACACTCACACCTTGTACACACTCCACACTCACACCTTGTACACTCCACACTCACCTTGTACACACCTCACACTCACACCTTGTATACTCCACACTCACACATTGTACACTCCACACTCACACTTTGTACACACTCCCACCATCTACACAGCACATTCACACCTTGTACACTCAACACTCACACCTTGTACACACTCCACACTCACACCTTGTACACTCCACACTCACACTTTGTACACACTTCCACCTTCTACACAGCACATTCACACCTTGTACACTCAACACTCACACCTTGTACACACTCCACACTCACACCTTGGACACACTCTGCACTCACACCTTGTGCACACTCCACACTCACACCTTGCACACTCCACATTCACACCTTGCACACACTCCATGCTCACACATTGTACACACTCCACACTCACACCTTGTACACTCCACACTCACCTTGCACACATTCCACAGTCACACCTTGTACACTCCACACTCACACCTTGTACACTCCACACTCACACCTTGTACACACTCCACTCTCACACCTTGCACACTCCACATTCACACCTTGCACACACTCCATGCTCACACATTGTACACACTCCACACTCACACCTTGTACACTCCACACTCACCTTGTACACATTCCACAGTCACACCTTGTACACTCCACACTCACACCTTGTACACTCCACACTCACACCTTGTACACACTCCACACTCACACTTTGTACACAGTCCACACTCACACCTTGTACACTCCACACTCACACCTTGTACACATTCCACAGTCACACCTTGTACATTCCACACTCACACCTTGTACACTCCACACTCACACCTTGTACACACTCCACACTCACACCTTGTACACTCCACACTCACACCTTGTACACTCCACACTCACACCTTGTACACACTCCACACTCACACCTTGTACACACTCCACACTCACTCCTTGTACACTCCACACTCACACCTTGTACACACTCCACACTCACACCTTGCACACTCCACTCTCACACCTTGTACACACTCCACACTCACACCTTGTACACTCCAATACTCACACCTTGTACATACCCCACACTCACACCTTGTACACACTCCACACACACCTTGTACACTCCACACTCACACCTTGTACACACTCCACACTCACACCTTGTACACTCCACACTCACACCTTGAACACACTCACACCTTCTACACAGCACATTCACACCTTGGACACTCCACACTGACACCTTGTACACACTCCACACTCACACCTTGTACACACTCCACACTCACACCTTGCACACACTCCACACTCACACCTTGTACACTCCACACTCACACCTTGTACACACTCCACACTCATACCTTGTACACACTCCACACTCACACCTTGTACACTCCACACTCACATCGTGTACACTCCACACTCACACCTTGTGCACTCTCCACACTCATACCTTGTACACTCCACACTCACACCTTGTACACACTCCACACTCACACCTTGTACACTCCACACTCACACCTTGTACACTCCACACTCACACCTTGTACACACTCCACACTCACACCTTGTACACTCCTCACACTCACACATTGTATACTCCACACTCACACATTGTACACTCCACACTCACACTTTGTACACACTCCCACCATCTACACAGCACATTCACACCTTGTACACTCAACACTCACACCTTGTACACACTCCACACTCACACCTTGTACACTCCACACTCACACTTTGTACACACTTCCACCTTCTACACAGCACATTCACACCTTGTACACTCAACACTCACACCTTGTACACACTCCACACTCACACCTTGGACACACTCTACACTCACACCTTGTGCACACTCCACACTCACACCTTGCACACTCCACATTCACACCTTGCACACACTCCATGCTCACACATTGTACACACTCCACACTCACACCTTGTACACTCCACACTCACCTTGTACACACTCCACACTCACACCTTGTACACTCCTCACTCACACCTTGTACACTCCACACTCACACCTTGTACACACTGCACACTCACACCTTGTACACACTCCACACTCACACCGTGTACACTCCACACTCACACATTGAACACACTCCACACTCACACATTGAACACACTCCACACTCACACCTTGTACACACTCCACACTCACACCTTGTACACACTCCACACACACACCTTGTACACTCCACACTCACACCTTGTAACCTCCACACTCACACCTTGTACACACTCCACACTCACACCTTGTACACACCACACTCACACCTTGTACACTCCACACTCACACATTGTACACTCCACACTCACACTTTGTACACACTCCCACCTTCTACACAGCACATTCACACCTTGCACGCTCAACACTCACACCTTGTACATACTCCACACTCACACCATGTACACTCCACATTCACACCTTGCACACACTCCACACTCACACGTTGTACTCACTCCACACTCACACCTTGTACACACCCCTCACTCACACCTTGTACACACTCCACACTCACACCTTGTACACTCCACACTCACACCTTGTACACATTCCACAGTCACACCTTGTACACTCCACACTCACACCTTGTACACTCCACACTCACACCTTGTACACACTCCACACTCACACCTTGTACACTCCACACTCACACCTTGTACACTTCACACTCACACCTTGTACACTCCACACTCACACCTTGTACACACTCACACCTTGTACACACTCCACACTCACACCTTGTACACAGTCCACACTCACACCTTGTACACTCCACACTCACGCCCTGTACCCTCCACACTCACACCTTGTACACGGCACACTCACAGCTTTTACACACTCCACACTCAAATCTTGTACACTCCACACTCACATCTTGTGCACTCCACACTCACAACTTGTACACTCCACACTCATACCTTGTCCACTCCACACTCACACCTTGTACACACTACACACTCACACCTTGTACACACTCCACACTCACACCTTGTACACTCCACACTCACACTTTGTACACACTCCCACCTTCTACACAGCACATTCACACCTTGTACACTCAACACTCACACCTTGTACACACTCCACACTCACACCTTGGACACACTCCACACTCACACCTTGTGCACACTCCACACTCACACCTTGCACACTCCACATTCACACCTTGCACACACTCCATGCTCACACATTGTACACACTCCATACTCACACCTTGTACACACCCCTCACTCACACCTTGTACACACTCCACACTCACACCTTGTACACTCCACACTCACACCATGTACACACTCCACACTCACACCTTGTACACTCCACACTCACCTTCTACACACCCCACACTCACACCTTGTACACTGCACACTCACACCTTTTACACACTCCACACTCACATCTTGTACACTCCACACTCACATCTTGTGCACTCCACACTCACAACTTGTACACTCCGCATTCACACCTTGTACACATTCCACACTCATACCTTGTCCACTCCACACTCACACCTTGTACACACTCCACACTCACACCTTGCACACTCCACACTCACACCTTGCACACTCCACAGTCACACCTTGTACACTCCACACTCACACCTTGCACACTCCACACTCACACCTTGCACACTCCACACTCACACCTTGCACACTCCACACTCACACCTTGTACACACTCCACACTCACACCTTGCACACTCCACACTCACACCTTGTACACTCCACGCTCACACCTTGTACACATTCCACACTCACATCTTGTACACTCCACACTCACACCTTGTACACTCCAAACTCACACCTTGTACACACTCCACACTCACACCTTGTACACTCCACACTCACACCTTGTACACACTCCACACTCACACCTTGTACACTCCACACTCACAATTTGTACACACCACACTCACACCTTGTACACTCCACACTCACACCTTGAACACACTCCCACCTTCTACACAGCACATTCACACCTTCGACACTCCACACTGACACCTTGTACACACTCCACACTCACACCTTGTACACACTCCACACTCACACCTAGTACATTCCACACTCACACCTTGTACACTCCACACTCACACCTTGTACACTCCACACTCACACCTTGTACACACTCCACACTCACACCTTGTACACTCCACACTCACACCTTGTACACACTCCACACTCACACCTTGCACACTCCACTCTCACACATTGTACACTCCACACTCACACCTTGTACACTGCACACTCACACCTTTTCCACTCCACACTCACACCTTGTACACACTCCACACTCACACCTTGTACACTCCACACTCACACCTTGTACACTCCATACTCACACCTTGTACACACTCCACACTCACTCCTTGTACACGCTCTACACTCACACCTTGTACACTCCACACTCACACTTGTACTCACTCCACGCTCACACTTATTACACTCCACACTCACACCTTGTACACTCCACACTCACACCTTGTACACTGCACACTCACACCTTTTCCACTCCACACTCACACCTTGTACACACTCCACACTCACACCTTGTACACTCCACACTCACACCTTGTACACTCCATACTCACACCTTGTACACACTCCACACTCACTCCTTGTACACACTCCACACTCACACCTTGTACACACTCCACACTCACACCTTTTACATCCACACTCACACCTTGTACACACTCCACACTCACACCTTGTACACTCCACACTCACCTTGTACACACTCCACACACACACCTTGTACACTCCACACTCACACCTTGTACACTCCACACTCACACCTTGTACACACTCCACACTCACACCTTGGACACACTCCACACTCACACCTTGTGCACACTCCACACTCACACCTTGCACACTCCACATTCACACCTTGCGCACACTCCATGCTCACACATTGTACACACTCCACACTCACACCTTGTACACTCCACACTCACACCTTGTACACACTCCACACTCACACCTTGTACACTCCACACTCACCTTGTACACACTCCACACTCACACCTTGTACACTCCACACTCACACCTTGTACACTCCACACTCACACCTTGTACACACTGCACACTCACTCCTTGTACACACTCCACACTCACACCTTGTACACTCCACACTCACACCGTGTACACTCCACACTCACACATTGAACACACTCCACACTCACACCATGTACACACTCCACACTCACACATTGAACACACTCCACACTCACAACTTGTACACTCCACACTCACACCTTGTACACATTCCACAGTCACACCTTGTACACTCCACACTCACACCTTGTACACTCCACACTCACACCTTGTACACATTCCACAGTCACACCTTGTACACTCCACACTCACACCTTGTACACTCCAAACTCACACCTTGTACGCACTCCACACTCACACCTTGTACACTCCACACTCACACCTTGTACACACTCCACACTCACACATTGCACACACTCCACACTCACACCTTGTACACACTCCACACTCACACATTGAACACACTCCACACTCACACCTTGTACACTCCACACTCACACCTTGTACACATTCCACAGTCACACCTTGTACACTCCACACTCACACCTTGTACACTCCACACTCACACCTTGTACACACTCCAAACTCACACCTTGTACACTCCACACTCACACCTTGTACACACACCACACTCACACCTTGTACACTCCACTCACACCTTGTACACACTCACACCTTGTACACACTCCACACTCACACCTTGTACACAGTCCACACTCACACCTTGTACACTCCACACTCACACCTTGTACACTGCACACTCACACCTTTTACACACTCCACACTCACATCTTGTACACTCCACACTCACATCTTGTGCACTCCACACTCACAACTTGTACACTCCGCATTCACACCTTGTACACATTCCACACTCATACCTTGTCCACTCCACACTCACACCTTGTACACACTCCACACTCACACCTTGCACACTCCACACTCACACCTTGTACACTCCACACTCACACCTTGTACACACTCCACACTCACACCTTGTACACTCCACACTCACACCTTGTACACACTCCACACTCACACCTTGTACACTCCACACTCACACCTTGTACACTGCACACTCACACCTTGTACACACTCCACACTCACACCTTGTACACACTCCACACTCACACCTTGTACACTCCACACTCACACCTTGTACACTCCATACTCACACCTTGTACACACTCCATACTCATTCCTTGTACACGCTCTACACGCACACCTTGTACACTCCACACTCACCTTGTACACACTCCACACTCACACCTTGTAAACTGCACACTCACACCTTTTACACACTCCACACTCACATCTTGTACACTCCACACTCACATCTTGTGCACTCCACACTCACAACTTGTACACTCCGCATTCACACCTTGTACACATTCCACACTCATACCTTGTCCACTCCACACTCACACCTTGTACACACTCCACACTCACACCTTGCACACTCCACTCACACCTTGTACACACTCCACACTCACACCTTGTACACTCCACACTCACACCTTGTACACACTCCACACTCACAACTTGCACACTCCACTCTCACACATTGTACACTCCACACTCACACCTTGTACACTGCACACTCACACCTTGTGCACACTCCACACTCACACCTTGTACACACTCCACACTCACACCTTGTACACTCCACACTCACACCTTGTAACCTCCACACTCACACCTTGTACACACTCCACACTCACACCTTGTACACTCCACACTCACACCTTGTAACCTCCACACTCACACCTTGTACACACTCCACACTCACACCTTGTACACACTCCACTCACACCTTGGACACTCCACACTGACACCTTGTACACACTCCACACTCACACCTTGTACACACTCCACACTCACACCTTGTACACACCCCTCACTCACACCTTGTACACACTCCACACTCACACCTTGTACACTCCACACTCACACCATGTACACACTCCACACTGACACCTTGTACACACTCCACACTCACACCTTGTACACACTCCACACTCAAACCTTGTACACACTCCACACTCACATCTTGTACACACTCCACACTCACACCTTGTACACTCCACACTCACACTTTGTACACACTCCCACCTTCTACACAGCACATTCACACCTTGTACACTCAACACTCACACCTTGTACACACTCCACACTCACACCTTGGACACACTCCACACTCACACCTTGTGCACACTCCACACTCACACCTTGTACACACTCCACACTCACACCTTGTACACTCCACACTCACACCATGTACACACTCCACACTCACACCTTGTCCACTCCACACTCACCTTCTACACACTCCACACTCACACCTTGTACACTGCACACTCACATCTTGTGCACTCCACACTCACAACTTGTACACTCCGCATTCACACCTTGTACACATTCCACACTCATACCTTGTCCACTCCACACTCACACCTTGTACACACTCCACACTCACACCTTGCACACTCCACACTCACACCTTGTACACACTCCACACTCACACCTTGTACACTGCACACTCACACCTTGTACACACTCCACACTCACACCTTGCACACTCCACTCTCACACATTGTACACTCCACACTCACACCTTGTACACTCCATACTCACACCTTGTACACACTCCATACTCACTCCTTGTACACGCTCTACACTCACACCTTGTACACTCCACACTCACACCTTGTACTCACTCCACGCTCACACTTATTACACTCCACACTCAAACATTGAACACACTCCACACTCACACCTTGTACACACTCCACACTCACACATTGAACACACTCCACACTCACACCTTGTACACTCCACATTCACACCTTGTACACATTCCACAGTCACACCTTGTACACTCCACACTCACACCTTGTACACTCCAGACTCACACCTTGTACACACTCCACACTCACACCTTGTACACTCCACACTCACACCTTGCACACTCCACACTCACACCTTGTACGCACTCCACACTCACACCTTGTACACTCCACACTCACACCTTGTACACATTCCACAGTCACACCTTGTACACTCCACACTCACACCTTGTACACTCCACACTCACACCTTGTACATACTCCACACTCACACTTTGTACACAGTCCGCACTCTCACCTTGTACACTCCACACTCACACCTTGTACACATTCCACAGTCACACCTTGTACACTCCACACTCACACCTTGTACACTCCACACTCACACCTTGTACACACTCCAAACTCACACCTTGTACACTCCACACTCACACCTTGTACACACTCCACACTCACACCATGTACATTCCACACTCACACATTGTACACACTCCACACTCACACCTTGTACACTCCACACTCACACCTTGTGCACAATCCACACTCACACCTTGTACACTCCACACTCACACCTTGTACACTCCACACTCACACCTTGTACACACTCACACCTTGTACACACTCCACACTCACACCTTGTACACAGTCCACACTCACACCTTGTACACTCCACACTCACACCTTGTACACTGCACACTCACACCTTTTACACACTCCACACTCACATCTTGTACACTCCACACTCACATCTTGTGCACTCCACACTCACAACTTGTACACTCCGCATTCACACCTTGTACACATTCCACACTCATACCTTGTCCACTCCACACTCACACCTTGTACACACTCCACACTCACACCTTGCACACTCCACACTCACACCTTGTACACTCCACACTCACACCTTGTACACACTCCACACTCACACCTTGTACACTCCACACTCACACCTTGTACACACTCCACACTCACACCTTGTACACTCCACACTCACACCTTGTACACTCCACACTCACACCTTGTACACTGCACACTCACACCTTTTACACACTCCACACTCACATCTTGTACACTCCACACTCACATCTTGTGCACTCCACACTCACAACTTGTACACTCCGCATTCACACCTTGTACACATTCCACACTCATACCTTGTCCACTCCACACTCACACCTTGTACACACTCCACACTCACACCTTGCACACTCCACACTCACACCTTGTACACACTCCACACTCACACCGTTTACACTCCACACTCACCTTGTACACACTCCACACTCACACCTTGTACACTCCACACTCACACCTTGTACACTCCACACTCACACCTTGTACACTCCACACTCACACCTTGTACACACTCCACACTCACACCTTGTACACTCCACACTCACACCTTGTACACTCCACACTCACACCTTGTACACACTCCACACTCACACTTTGTACACAGTCCACACTCACACCTTGTACACTCCACACTCACACCTTGTACACACTCCACACTCACACCTTTTACACTCCACACTCACACCTTGTACACACTCCACACTCACACCTTGTACACTCCACACTCACACCTTGTACACTCCACACTCACACCTTGTACACACTCCACACTCACACTTTGTACACAGTCCACACTCACACCTTGTACACTCCACACTCACACCTTGTACACACTCCACACTCACACCTTGTACACTCCACACTCACCTTGTACACACTCCACACTCACACCTTGTACACTCCACACTCACACCTTGTACACACTCCACACTCACACCTTGTACACTCCACACTCACCTTGTACACACTCCACACTCACACCTTGTACACTCCACACTCACACCTTGTACACACTGCACACTCACTCCTTGTACACACTCCACACTCACACCTTGTACACTCCACACTCACACCGTGTACACTCCACACTCACACATTGAACACACTCCACACTCACACCATGTACACACTCCACACTCACACATTGAACACACTCCACACTCACAACTTGTACACTCCACACTCACACCTTGGACACATTCCACAGTCACACCTTGTACACTCCACACTCACACCTTGTACACTCCACACTCACACTTTGTACACATTCCACAGTCACACCTTGTACACTCCACACTCACACCTTGTACACTCCAAACTCACACCTTGTACACTCCACACTCACACCTTGTACACACTCCACACTCACACCTTGTACACTCCACACTCACACCTTGTACACACTCAACACTCACACCTTGTACACTCCACACTCACACCTTGTACACTCCACACTCACACCTTGTACACACTCCACACTCACACTTTGTACACAGTCCACACTCACACCTTGTACACTCCACACTCACACCTTGTACACACTCCACACTCACACCTTGTACACTCCACACTCACCTTGTACACACTCCACACTCACACCTTGTACACTCCACACTCACACCTTGTACACACTCCACACTCACACCTTATACACTCCACACTCACCTTGTACACACTCCACACTCACACCTTGTACACTCCACACTCACACCTTGTACACTCCACACTCACACCTTGTACACACTGCACACTCACACCTTGTACACACTCCACACTCACACCTTGCACACTCCACACTCACACCTTGTACACACTCCACACTCACACCTTGTACACACTGCACACTCACACCTTGTACACTCCACACTCACACCGTGTACACTCCACACTCACACCTTGTACACACTCACACCTTGTACACACTCCACACTCACACCTTGTACACAGTCCACACTCACACCTTGTACACTCCACACTCACACCTTGTACACTGCACACTCACACCTTTTACACACTCCACACTCACATCTTGTACACTCCACACTCACATCTTGTGCACTCCACACTCACAACTTGTACACTCCGCATTCACACCTTGTACACATTCCACACTCATACCTTGTCCACTCCACACTCACACCTTGTACACACTCCACACTCACACCTTGCACACTCCACACTCACACCTTGTACACTCCACACTCACACCTTGTACACACTCCACACTCACACCTTGTACACTCCACACTCACACCTTGTACACACTCCACACTCACACCTTGTACACTCCACACTCACACCTTGTACACTCCACACTCACACCTTGTACACTGCACACTCACACCTTTTACACACTCCACACTCACATCTTGTACACTCCACACTCACATCTTGTGCACTCCACACTCACAACTTGTACACTCCGCATTCACACCTTGTACACATTCCACACTCATACCTTGTCCACTCCACACTCACACCTTGTACACACTCCACACTCACACCTTGCACACTCCACACTCACACCTTGTACACACTCCACACTCACACCTTATACACTCCACACTCACCTTGTACACACTCCACACTCACACCTTGTACACTCCACACTCACACCTTGTACACTCCACACTCACACCTTGTACACTCCACACTCACACCTTGTACACACTCCACACTCACACCTTGTACACTCCACACTCACACCTTGTACACTCCACACTCACACCTTGTACACACTCCACACTCACACTTTGTACACAGTCCACACTCACACCTTGTACACTCCACACTCACACCTTGTACACACTCCACACTCACACCTTTTACACTCCACACTCACACCTTGTACACACTCCACACTCACACCTTGTACACTCCACACTCACACCTTGTACACTCCACACTCACACCTTGTACACACTCCACACTCACACTTTGTACACAGTCCACACTCACACCTTGTACACTCCACACTCACACCTTGTACACACTCCACACTCACACCTTGTACACTCCACACTCACCTTGTACACACTCCACACTCACACCTTGTACACTCCACACTCACACCTTGTACACACTCCACACTCACACCTTGTACACTCCACACTCACCTTGTACACACTCCACACTCACACCTTGTACACTCCACACTCACACCTTGTACACACTGCACACTCACTCCTTGTACACACTCCACACTCACACCTTGTACACTCCACACTCACACCGTGTACACTCCACACTCACACATTGAACACACTCCACACTCACACCATGTACACACTCCACACTCACACATTGAACACACTCCACACTCACAACTTGTACACTCCACACTCACACCTTGGACACATTCCACAGTCACACCTTGTACACTCCACACTCACACCTTGTACACTCCACACTCACACTTTGTACACATTCCACAGTCACACCTTGTACACTCCACACTCACACCTTGTACACTCCAAACTCACACCTTGTACACTCCACACTCACACCTTGTACACACTCCACACTCACACCTTGTACACTCCACACTCACACCTTGTACACACTCAACACTCACACCTTGTACACTCCACACTCACACCTTGTACACTCCACACTCACACCTTGTACACACTCCACACTCACACTTTGTACACAGTCCACACTCACACCTTGTACACTCCACACTCACACCTTGTACACACTCCACACTCACACCTTGTACACTCCACACTCACCTTGTACACACTCCACACTCACACCTTGTACACTCCACACTCACACCTTGTACACACTCCACACTCACACCTTATACACTCCACACTCACCTTGTACACACTCCACACTCACACCTTGTACACTCCACACTCACACCTTGTACACTCCACACTCACACCTTGTACACACTGCACACTCACACCTTGTACACACTCCACACTCACACCTTGCACACTCCACACTCACACCTTGTACACACTCCACACTCACACCTTGTACACACTGCACACTCACACCTTGTACACTCCACACTCACACCGTGTACACTCCACACTCACACCTTGTACACACTCAACACTCACACCTTGTACACTCCACACTCACACCTTGTACACATTCCACAGTCACACCTTGTACACTCCACACTCACACCTTGTACACTCCACACTCACACCTTGTACATACTCCACACTCACACTTTGTACACAGTCCGCACTCACACCTTGTACACTCCACACTCACACCTTGTACACATTCCACAGTCACACCTTGTACACTCCACACTCACACCTTGTACACTCCACACTCACACCTTGTACACACTGCAAACTCACACCTTGTACACTCCACACTCACATCTTGTACACACTCCACACTCACACCATGTACATTCCACACTCACACATTGTACACACTCCACACTCACACCTTGTACACTCCACACTCACACCTTGTGCACAATCCACACTCAAACCTTGTACACTCCACACTCACAGCTTGTACACTCCACACTCACACCTTGTACACACTCACACCTTGTACACACTCCACACTCACACCTTGTACACAGTCCACACTCACACCTTGTACACACAACACTCACACCTTGTACACTGCACACTCACACCTTTTACACACTCCACACTCACATCTTGTACACTCCACACTCACATCTTGTGCACTCCACACTCACAACTTGTACACTCCGCATTCACACCTTGTACACATTCCACACTCATACCTTGTCCACTCCACACTCACACCTTGTACACACTCCACACTCACACCTTGCACACTCCACACTCACACCTTGTACACTCCACACTCACACCTTGTACTCACTCCACGCTCACACTTATTACACTCCACACTCACACCTTGTACACTCCACACTCACACCTTGTACACACTCCACACTCACACCTTGTACACACTCCACACTCACACCTTTTACACTCCACACTCACACCTTGTACACACTCCACACTTACACCTTGTACACTCCACACTCACCTTGTACACACTCCACACACACACCTTGTACACTCCACACTCACACCTTGTAAACTCCACACTCACACCTTGTACACTCCACACTAACCTTGTACACACTCCACACACACACCTTGTACACTCCACACTCACACCTTGTAAACTCCACACTCACACCTTGTACACTCCAAACTCACACCTTGTACACTCCACACTCACACCTTGTACACACTCCACACTCACACCTTGTACACTCCACACTCACACCTTGTACACACTCCACACTCACACCTTGTACACTCCACACTCACACCTTGTACACTCCACACTCACACCTTGTACACACTCCACACTCACACTTTGTACACAGTCCACACTCACACCTTGTACACTCCACACTCACACCTTGTACACACTCCACACTCACACCTTGTACACTCCACACTCACCTTGTACACACTCCACACTCACACCTTGTACACTCCACACTCACACCTTGTACACACTCCACACTCACACCTTATACACTCCACACTCACCTTGTACACACTCCACACTCACACCTTGTACACTCCACACTCACACCTTGTAAACTCCACACTCACACCTTGTACACTCCACACTAACCTTGTACACACTCCACACACACACCTTGTACACTCCACACTCACACCTTGTAAACTCCACACTCACACCTTGTACACTCCAAACTCACACCTTGTACACTCCACACTCACACCTTGTACACAGTCCACACTCACACCTTGTACACTCCACACTCACACCTTGTACACACTCCACACTCACACCTTGTACACTCCACACTCACCTTGTACACACTCCACACTCACACCTTGTACACTCCACACTCACACCTTGTACACACTCCACACTCACACCTTATACACTCCACACTCACCTTGTACACACTCCACACTCACACCTTGTACACTCCACACTCACACCTTGTACACTCCACACTCACACCTTGTACACTCCACACTCACACCTTGTACACACTCCACACTCACACCTTGTACACTCCACACTCACACCTTGTACACTCCACACTCACACCTTGTACACACTCCACACTCACACTTTGTACACAGTCCACACTCACACCTTGTACACTCCACACTCACACCTTGTACACACTCCACACTCACACCTTGTACACTCCACACTCACACCTTGTACACACTCCACACTCACACCTTGTACACTCCACACTCACACCTTGTACACTCCACACTCACACCTTGTACACACTCCACACTCACACTTTGTACACAGTCCACACTCACACCTTGTACACTCCACACTCACACCTTGTACACACTCCACACTCACACCTTGTACACTCCACACTCACCTTGTACACACTCCACACTCACACCTTGTACACTCCACACTCACACCTTGTACACACTCCACACTCACACCTTGTACACTCCACACTCACCTTGTACACACTCCACACTCACACCTTGTACACTCCACACTCACACCTTGTACACTCCACACTCACACCTTGTACACACTGCACACTCACTCCTTGTACACACTCCACACTCACACCTTGTACACTCCACACTCACACCGTGTACACTCCACACTCACACATTGAACACACTCCACACTCACACCATGTACACACTCCACACTCACACATTGAACACACTCCACACTCACAACTTGTACACTCCACACTCACACCTTGGACACATTCCACAGTCACACCTTGTACACTCCACACTCACACCTTGTACACTCCACACTCACACCTTGTACACATTCCACAGTCACACCTTGTACACTCCACACTCACACCTTGTACACTCCAAACTCACACCTTGTACACTCCACACTCACACCTTGTACACACTCCACACTCACACCTTGTACACTCCACACTCACACCTTGTACACACTCCACACTCACACCTTGTACACTCCACACTCACACCTTGTACACTCCACACTCACACCTTGTACACACTCCACACTCACCTTGTACACACTCCATACTCACACCTTGTACACTCCACACTCACACCTTGTAAACTCCACACTCACACCTTGTACACTCCAAACTCACACCTTGTACACTCCACACTCACACCTTGTACACACTCCACACTCACACCTTGTACACTCCACACTCACACCTTGTACACACTCCACACTCACACCTTGTACACTCCACACTCACACCTTGTACACTCCACACTCACACCTTGTACACACTCCACACTCACACTTTGTACACAGTCCACACTCACACCTTGTACACTCCACACTCACACCTTGTACACACTCCACACTCACACCTTGTACACTCCACACTCACCTTGTACACACTCCACACTCACACCTTGTACACTCCACACTCACACCTTGTACACACTCCACACTCACACCTTATACACTCCACACTCACCTTGTACACACTCCACACTCACACCTTGTACACTCCACACTCACACCTTGTACACTCCACACTCACACCTTGTACACTCCACACTCACACCTTGTACACACTCCACACTCACACCTTGTACACACTCCACACTCACACCTTGTACACACTCCACACTCACACCTTGTACACTCCACACTCACCTTGTACACACTCCACACTCACACCTTGTACACTCCACACTCACACCTTGTACACACTCCACACTCACACCTTGTACACTCCACACTCACCTTGTACACACTCCACACTCACACCTTGTACACTCCACACTCACACCTTGTACACTCCACACTCACACCTTGTACACACTGCACACTCACTCCTTGTACACACTCCACACTCACACCTTGTACACTCCACACTCACACCGTGTACACTCCACACTCACACATTGAACACACTCCACACTCACACCATGTACACACTCCACACTCACACATTGAACACACTCCACACTCACAACTTGTACACTCCACACTCACACCTTGGACACATTCCACAGTCACACCTTGTACACTCCACACTCACACCTTGTACACTCCAAACTCACACCTTGTACACTCCACACTCACACCTTGTACACACTCCACACTCACACCTTGTACACTCCACACTCACACCTTGTACACACTCCACACTCACACCTTGTACACTCCACACTCACACCTTGTACACTCCACACTCACACCTTGTACACACTCCACACTCACACTTTGTACACAGTCCACACTCACACCTTGTACACTCCACACTCACACCTTGTACACACTCCACACTCACACCTTGTACACTCCACACTCACCTTGTACACACTCCATACTCACACCTTGTACACTCCACACTCACACCTTGTACACACTCCACACTCACACCTTATACACTCCACACTCACCTTGTACACACTCCACACTCACACCTTGTACACTCCACACTCACACCTTGTACACTCCACACTCACACCTTGTACACACTGCACACTCACACCTTGTACACACTCCACACTCACACCTTGCACACTCCACACTCACACCTTGTACACACTCCACACTCACACCTTGTACACACTGCACACTCACACCTTGTACACTCCACACTCACACCATGTACACTCCACACTCACACCTTGTACACACTCAACACTCACACCTTGTACACTCCACACTCACACCTTGTACACATTCCACAGTCACACCTTGTACACTCCACACTCACACCTTGTACACTCCACACTCACACCTTGTACATACTCCACACTCACACTTTGTACACAGTCCGCACTCACACCTTGTACACTCCACACTCACACCTTGTACACATTCCACAGTCACACCTTGTACACTCCACACTCACACCTTGTACACTCCACACTCACACCTTGTACACTCCACACTGACACCTTGTACACACTACACACTCACACCTTGTGCACACTCCACACTCACACCTTGTACACTCCACATTCACACCTTGTACACACTCCACACTCACACCTTGTACACTCCACACTCACACCTTGTACACTCCACACTCACACCTTTTACACTCCAAACTCTCATCTTGTACACACTCCACACTCACACCTTGTACACTCCACACTCACACCTTGTACACACTCCGCACTCACACCTTGTGCACTCCGCACTCACACCGTGTAAACACTCCACACTCACACCTTGTACACGCCACACTCACACCTTGTACACTCCACACTCACACCTTGTACACTCCACACTCACACCATGTACACTCCACACTCACACCGTGTACACTCCACACTCACACCTTGTACACACTCAACACTCACACCTTGTACACTCCACACTCACACCTTGTACACATTCCACAGTCACACCTTGTACACTCCACACTCACACCTTGTACACTCCACACTCACACCTTGTACATACTCCACACTCACACTTTGTACACAGTCCGCACTCACACCTTGTACACTCCACACTCACACCTTGTACACATTCCACAGTCACACCTTGTACACTCCACACTCACACCTTGTACACTCCACACTCACACCTTGTACACACTGCAAACTCACACCTTGTACACTCCACACTCACATCTTGTACACACTCCACACTCACACCATGTACATTCCACACTCACACATTGTACACACTCCACACTCACACCTTTTACACTCCACACTCACACCTTGTGCACAATCCACACTCACACCTTGTACACTCCACACTCACAGCTTGTACACTCCACACTCACACCTTGTACACACTCACACCTTGTACACACTCCACACTCACACCTTGTACACAGTCCACACTCACACCTTGTACACACAACACTCACACCTTGTACACTGCACACTCACACCTTTTACACACTCCACACTCACATCTTGTACACTCCACACTCACATCTTGTGCACTCCACACTCACAACTTGTACACTCCGCATTCACACCTTGTACACATTCCACACTCATACCTTGTCCACTCCACACTCACACCTTGTACTCACTCCACGCTCACACTTATTACACTCCACACTCACACCTTGTACACTCCACACTCACACCTTGTACACACTCCACACTCACACCTTGTACACACTCCACACTCACACCTTTTACACTCCACACTCACACCTTGTACACACTCCACACTCACACCTTGTACACTCCACACTCACCTTGTACACACTCCACACACACACCTTGTACACTCCACACACACACCTTGTAAACTCCACACTCACACCTTGTACACTCCACACTCACACCTTGTACACTCCACACTCACACCTTGTACACATTCCACAGTCACACCTTGTACACTCCACACTCACACCTTGTACACTGCACACTCACACCTTGTACACACTCCACACTCACACCTTGTACACACTCCACACTCACACCTTGTACACTCCACACTCACACCTTGTACACTCCATACTCACACCTTGTACACACTCCATACTCACTCCTTGTACACGCTCTACACTCACACCTTGTACACTCCACACTCACACCTTGTACTCACTCCACGCTCACACTTATTACACTCCACACTCACACCTTGTACACTCCACACTCACACCTTGTACACACTCCACACTCACACCTTGTACACACTCCGCACTCACACCTTTTACACTCCACACTCACACCTTGTACACACTCCACACTCACACCTTGTACACTCCACACTCACACCTTGTACACTCCACACTCACCTTGTACACACTCCACACACACACCTTGTACACTCCACACTCACACCTTGTAAACTCCACACTCACACCTTGTACACACTCCACACTCACACCTTGTACACTCCACACTCACACCATGTACACACTCCACACTGACACCTTGTACACACTCCACACTGACACCTTGTACACACTCCACACTCAAACCTTGTACACACTCCACACTCACACCTTGTACACACTACACACTCACACCATGTACACTCCACACTCACACCTTGTACACACTCCACCCTCACACCTTGTACACACTCCACACTCACACCTTGTACACACTCTACACTCGCACCTTGTACACTCCACACTCACGCCCTGTACCCTCCACACTCACGCCTTGTACACTGCACACTCACAGCTTTTACACACTCCACACTCACATCTTGTACACTCCACACTCACATCTTGTGCACTCCACACTCACAACTTGTACACTCCGCATTCACACCTTGTACACATTCCACACTCATACCTTGTCCACTCCACACTCACACCTTGTACACACTCCACACTCACACCATGCCCACTCCACACTCACACCTTGTACACTCCACACTCACACCTTGTACACACTCGACACTCACACCTTGTACACTCCACAATCACACCTTGTACACACTCCACACTCACACCTTGTACACTCCACACTCACACCTTGTACACATTCCACACTCATACCTTGTCCACTCCACACACACATTGTACACACTCCAGACGCACACCTTGCACACTCCACACTCACACCTTGTACACTCCACACTCACACCTTGTACACACTCGACACTCACACCTTGTACACTCCACAATCACACCTTGTACACACTCCACACTCACACCTTGTACACTCCACACTCACACCTTGTACACTCCACACTCACACCTTGTACACACTCCACACTCACACCTTGTACACTCCACACTCACACCTTGTACACACTCGACACTCACATCTTGTGCACTCCACACTCACACCTTGTACACTCGACACTCACACCTTGTACACACTCCACACTCACACCTTGTACACACTCCACACGCACACCTTGTACACTCCACACTCACACCTTGTACGCACTCCACACTCACACCTTTTACAATCCACACTGACACCTTGTACACACTCCACACTGACACCTTGTACACTCTACAATCACACCTTGTACACACTCCACACTCACACCTTGTACAGTCCACACTCACACCTTGTACACTCCACACTCACACTTTGTACACTCCACACTCGCACCTTGTACACACTCCACACTCACACCTTGTACACACTCCACACTCACACCTTGTACACTCCACACTCACACCTTGTACACACTCCACACTCACACCTTGGACACACTCCACACTCACACCTTGTACACTCCACACTGACACCTTGTACACACTCCACACTCACACCTTGTACACACTCCACACTCACACCTTGTACACTCCACATTCACACCTTGCACACACTCCACACTCACACCTTGTACACTCCACACTCACACCTTGTACACACTCCACACTCACACCTTGTAAACTCCACACTCACACCTTGTACACTCCACACTCACATCTTGTGCACTCCACACTCACAACTTGTACACACTCCACACTCACATCTTGTACACTCCACACTCACACCTTGTACACTCCACACTCACATCTTGTACACTCCACACTCACACCTTGTACACACTCCAGACTCATACCTTGTACACTCCACACTCACATCTTGTACACTCCACACTCACATCTTGTACACTCCACACTCACACCTTGGACACACTCCACACTCACACCTTGTACACACTCCACATTCACACCTTGTACACTCCACACTCACACCGTGTACACTCCACACTCACACCTTGTACACACTCCACACTCACGCCTTGTACACTCCACACTCACCTTGTACACACTTCACACTCACACCTTGTACACTCCACACTCACACATTGTACACTCCACACTCACACTTTGTACACACTCCCACCTTCTACACAGCACATTCACACCTTGTACACTCAACACTCACAACTTGTACACACTCCACACTCACACCTTGGACACACTCCACACTCACACCTTGTACACTCCACACTGACACCTTGTACACACTACACACTCACACCTTGTGCACACTCCACACTCACACCTTGTACACTCCACATTCACACCTTGTACACACTCCACACTCACACCTTGTACACTCCACACTCACACCTTGTACACTCCACACTCACACCTTTTACACTCCAAACTCTCATCTTGTACACACTCCACACTCACACCTTGTACACTCCACACTCACACCTTGTACACACTCCGCACTCACACCTTGTGCACTCCGCACTCACACCGTGTAAACACTCCACACTCACACCTTGTACACGCCACACTCACACCTTGTACACTCCACACTCACACCTTGTACACTCCACACTCACACCATGTACACTCCACACTCACACCGTGTACACTCCACACTCACACCTTGTACACACTCAACACTCACACCTTGTACACTCCACACTCACACCTTGTACACATTCCACAGTCACACCTTGTACACTCCACACTCACACCTTGTACACTCCACACTCACACCTTGTACATACTCCACACTCACACTTTGTACACAGTCCGCACTCACACCTTGTACACTCCACACTCACACCTTGTACACATTCCACAGTCACACCTTGTACACTCCACACTCACACCTTGGACACTCCACACTCACACCTTGTACACACTGCAAACTCACACCTTGTACACTCCACACTCACATCTTGTACACACTCCACACTCACACCATGTACATTCCACACTCACACATTGTACACACTCCACACTCACACCTTGTACACTCCACACTCACAGCTTGTACACTCCACACTCACACCTTGTACACACTCACACCTTGTACACACTCCACACTCACACCTTGTACACAGTCCACACTCACACCTTGTACACACAACACTCACACCTTGTACACTGCACACTCACACCTTTTACACACTCCACACTCACATCTTGTACACTCCACACTCACATCTTGTGCACTCCACACTCACAACTTGTACACTCCGCATTCACACCTTGTACACATTCCACACTCATACCTTGTCCACTCCACACTCACACCTTGTACACACTCCACACTCACACCTTGCACACTCCACACTCACACCTTGTACACTCCACACTCACACCTTGTACTCACTCCACGCTCACACTTATTACACTCCACACTCACACCTTGTACACTCCACACTCACACCTTGTACACACTCCACACTCACACCTTGTACACACTCCACACTCACACCTTTTACACTCCACACTCACACCTTGTACACACTCCACACTCACACCTTGTACACTCCACACTCACCTTGTACACACTCCACACACACACCTTGTACACTCCACACTCACACCTTGTAAACTCCACACTCACACCTTGTACACTCCACACTCACCTTGTACACACTCCACACACACACCTTGTACACTCCACACTCACACCTTGTAAACTCCACACTCACACCTTGTACACTCCAAACTCACACCTTGTACACTCCACACTCACACCTTGTACACACTCCACACTCACACCTTGTACACTCCACACTCACACCTTGTACACACTCCACACTCACACCTTGTACACTCCACACTCACACCTTGTACACTCCACACTCACACCTTGTACACACTCCACACTCACACTTTGTACACAGTCCACACTCACACCTTGTACACTCCACACTCACACCTTGTACACACTCCACACTCACACCTTGTACACTCCACACTCACCTTGTACACACTCCACACTCACACCTTGTACACTCCACACTCACACCTTGTACACACTCCACACTCACACCTTATACACTCCACACTCACCTTGTACACACTCCACACTCACACCTTGTACACTCCACACTCACACCTTGTACACTCCACACTCACACCTTGTACACTCCACACTCACACCTTGTACACACTCCACACTCACACCTTGTACACTCCACACTCACACCTTGTACACTCCACACTCACACCTTGTACACACTCCACACTCACACTTTGTACACAGTCCACACTCACACCTTGTACACTCCACACTCACACCTTGTACACACTCCACACTCACACCTTGTACACTCCACACTCACACCTTGTACACACTCCACACTCACACCTTGTACACTCCACACTCACACCTTGTACACTCCACACTCACACATGGAACACACTCCACACTCACACCATGTACACACTCCACACTCACACATTGAACACACTCCACACTCACACCTTGTACACACTCCACACTCACACTTTGTACACAGTCCACACTCACACCTTGTACACTCCACACTCACACCTTGTACACACTCCACACTCACACCTTGTACACTCCACACTCACCTTGTACACACTCCACACTCACACCTTGTACACTCCACACTCACACCTTGTACACACTCCACACTCACACCTTGTACACTCCACACTCACCTTGTACACACTCCACACTCACACCTTGTACACTCCACACTCACACCTTGTACACTCCACACTCACACCTTGTACACACTGCACACTCACTCCTTGTACACACTCCACACTCACACCTTGTACACTCCACACTCACACCGTGTACACTCCACACTCACACATGGAACACACTCCACACTCACACCATGTACACACTCCACACTCACACATTGAACACACTCCACACTCACAACTTGTACACTCCACACTCACACCTTGGACACATTCCACAGTCACACCTTGTACACTCCACACTCACACCTTGTACACTCCACACTCACACCTTGTACACATTCCACAGTCACACCTTGTACACTCCACACTCACACCTTGTACACTCCAAACTCACACCTTGTACACTCCACACTCACACCTTGTACACACTCCACACTCACACCTTGTACACTCCACACTCACACCTTGTACACACTCCACACTCACACCTTGTACACTCCACACTCACACCTTGTACACTCCACACTCACACCTTGTACACACTCCACACTCACACTTTGTACACAGTCCACACTCACACCTTGTACACTCCACACTCACACCTTGTACACACTCCACACTCACACCTTGTACACTCCACACTCACCTTGTACACACTCCATACTCACACCTTGTACACTCCACACTCACACCTTGTACACACTCCACACTCACACCTTATACACTCCACACTCACCTTGTACACACTCCACACTCACACCTTGTACACTCCACACTCACACCTTGTACACTCCACACTCACACCTTGTACACACTGCACACTCACACCTTGTACACACTCCACACTCACACCTTGCACACTCCACACTCACACCTTGTACACACTCCACACTCACACCTTGTACACACTGCACACTCACACCTTGTACACTCCACACTCACACCGTGTACACTCCACACTCACACCTTGTACACACTCAACACTCACACCTTGTACACTCCACACTCACACCTTGTACACATTCCACAGTCACACCTTGTACACTCCACACTCACACCTTGTACACTCCACACTCACACCTTGTACATACTCCACACTCACACTTTGTACACAGTCCGCACTCACACCTTGTACACTCCACACTCACACCTTGTACACATTCCACAGTCACACCTTGTACACTCCACACTCACACCTTGTACACTCCACACTCACACCTTGTACACACTGCAAACTCACACCTTGTACACTCCACACTCACATCTTGTACACACTCCACACTCACACCATGTACATTCCACACTCACACATTGTACACACTCCACACTCACACCTTGTACACTCCACACTCACACCTTGTGCACAATCCACACTCACACCTTGTACACTCCACACTCACAGCTTGTACACTCCACACTCACACCTTGTACACACTCACACCTTGTACACACTCCACACTCACACCTTGTACACAGTCCACACTCACACCTTGTACACACAACACTCACACCTTGTACACTGCACACTCACACCTTTTACACACTCCACACTCACATCTTGTACACTCCACACTCACATCTTGTGCACTCCACACTCACAACTTGTACACTCCGCATTCACACCTTGTACACATTCCACACTCATACCTTGTCCACTCCACACTCACACCTTGTACACACTCCACACTCACACCTTGCACACTCCACACTCACACCTTGTACACTCCACACTCACACCTTGTACTCACTCCACGCTCACACTTATTACACTCCACACTCACACCTTGTACACTCCACACTCACACCTTGTACACACTCCACACTCACACCTTGTACACACTCCACACTCACACCTTTTACACTCCACACTCACACCTTGTACACACTCCACACTCACACCTTGTACACTCCACACTCACCTTGTACACACTCCACACACACACCTTGTACACTCCACACTCACACCTTGTAAACTCCACACTCACACCTTGTACACTCCACACTCACACCTTGTACACTCCACACTCACACCTTGTACACACTCCACACTCACACCTTGTACACACTCCACACTCACACCTTGTACACTCCACACTCACACCTTGTACACTCCATACTCACACCTTGTACACACTCCATACTCACTCCTTGTACACGCTCTACACTCACACCTTGTACACTCCACACTCACACCTTGTACTCACTCCACGCTCACACTTATTACACTCCACACTCACACCTTGTACACTCCACACTCACACCTTGTACACACTCCACACTCACACCTTGTACACACTCCGCACTCACACCTTTTACACTCCACACTCACACCTTGTACACACTCCACACTCACACCTTGTACACTCCACACTCACACCTTGTACACTCCACACTCACCTTGTACACACTCCACACACACACCTTGTACACTCCACACTCACACCTTGTAAACTCCACACTCACACCTTGTACACACTCCACACTCACACCTTGTACACTCCACACTCACACCATGTACACACTCCACACTGACACCTTGTACACACTCCACACTGACACCTTGTACACACTCCACACTCAAACCTTGTACACACTCCACACTCACACCTTGTACACACTACACACTCACACCATGTACACTCCACACTCACACCTTGTACACACTCCACCCTCACACCTTGTACACACTCCACACTCACACCTTGTACACACTCTACACTCACACCTTGTACACTCCACACTCACGCCCTGTACCCTCCACACTCACGCCTTGTACACTGCACACTCACAGCTTTTACACACTCCACACTCACATCTTGTACACTCCACACTCACATCTTGTGCACTCCACACTCACAACTTGTACACTCCGCATTCACACCTTGTACACATTCCACACTCATACCTTGTCCACTCCACACTCACACCTTGTACACACTCCACACTCACACCTTGCACACTCCACACTCACACCTTGTACACTCCACACTCACACCTTGTACACACTCGACACTCACACCTTGTACACTCCACAATCACACCTTGTACACACTCCACACTCACACCTTGTACACTCCACACTCACACCTTGTACACATTCCACACTCATACCTTGTCCACTCCACACACACATTGTACACACTCCAGACTCACACCTTGCACACTCCACACTCACACCTTGTACACTCCACACTCACACCTTGTACACACTCGACACTCACACCTTGTACACTCCACAATCACACCTTGTACACACTCCACACTCACACCTTGTACACTCCACACTCACACCTTGTACACTCCACACTCACACCTTGTACACACTCCACACTCACACCTTGTACACACTCCACACTCACACCTTGTACACTCCACACTCACACCTTGTACACACTCGACACTCACATCTTGTGCACTCCACACTCACACCTTGTACACTCGACACTCACACCTTGTACACACTCCACACTCACACCTTGTACACACTCCACACGCACACCTTGTACACTCCACACTCACACCTTGTACGCACTCCACACTCACACCTTTTACAATCCACACTCACACCTTGTACACACTCCACACTGACACCTTGTACACTCTACAATCACACCTTGTACACACTCCACACTCACACCTTGTACAGTCCACACTCACACCTTGTACACTCCACACTCACACTTTGTACACTCCACACTCGCACCTTGTACACACTCCACACTCACACCTTGTACACACTCCACACTCACACCTTGTACACTCCACACTCACACCTTGTACACACTCCACACTCACACCTTGGACACACTCCACACTCACACCTTGTACACTCCACACTGACACCTTGTACACACTCCACACTCACACCTTGTACACACTCCACACTCACACCTTGTACACTCCACATTCACACCTTGCACACACTCCACACTCACACCTTGTACACTCCACACTCACACCTTGTACACACTCCACACTCACACCTTGTAAACTCCACACTCACACCTTGTACACTCCACACTCACATCTTGTGCACTCCACACTCACAACTTGTACACACTCCACACTCACATCTTGTACACTCCACACTCACACCTTGTACACTCCACACTCACATCTTGTACACTCCACACTCACACCTTGTACACACTCCAGACTCATACCTTGTACACTCCACTCTCACATCTTGTACACTCCACACTCACATCTTGTACACTCCACACTCACACCTTGTACACACTCCACACTCACACCTTGTACACACTCCACATTCACACCTTGTACACTCCACACTCACACCGTGTACACTCCACACTCACACCTTGTACACACTCCACACTCACGCCTTGTACACTCCACACTCACCTTGTACACACTTCACACTCACACCTTGTACACTCCACACTCACACATTGTACACTCCACACTCACACTTTGTACACACTCCCACCTTCTACACAGCACATTCACACCTTGTACACTCAACACTCACAACTTGTACACACTCCACACTCACACCTTGGACACACTCCACACTCACACCTTGTACACTCCACACTGACACCTTGTACACACTACACACTCACACCTTGTGCACACTCCACACTCACACCTTGTACACTCCACATTCACACCTTGTACACACTCCACACTCACACCTTGTACACTCCACACTCACACCTTGTACACTCCACACTCACACCTTTTACACTCCAAACTCTCATCTTGTACACACTCCACACTCACACCTTGTACACTCCACACTCACACCTTGTACACACTCCGCACTCACACCTTGTGCACTCCGCACTCACACCGTGTAAACACTCCACACTCACACCTTGTACACGCCACACTCACACCTTGTACACTCCACACTCACACCTTGTACACTCCACACTCACACCATGTACACTCCACACTCACACCTTGTACACACTCCACACTCACACCTTGTACGCTCCACACTCACACCTTGTACACTCCACACTCACAACTTGTACACTCCACACTCACACCATGTACACTCCACACTCACACCTTGTACACACTCCACACTCACACCTTGTACACTCCACACTCACAACCTGTACACACTCCACGCTCACAACTTTTACACACTCCACACTCACACCTTGTACACACTCCGCACTCACACCTTGTACACTCCACACTCACACCGTGTACACACTCCACACTCACACCTTGTACACTCCATCACTCACACCTTGTACACTCCACACTCACACCTTGTACACTCCACACTCACACCTTGTACACTCCACACTCACACCGTGTACACACTCCACACTCACACCTTGTACACTCCACACTCACACCTTGTACACTCCACACTCACATCTTGTACACACTCCACACTCACACCTTGTACACACTCCACACTCACACCTTGTACACGCTTCACACGCACACCTTGTACACTCCACACTCGCACCTTGTACACTCCACACTCACACCTTCTACACTCCACACTCACACCTTGTACACACTCCACACTCACACCTTGTACACTCCACACTCACACCTTGTACACTCCATACTCACACCTTGTACACTCCATACTCACACCTTGTACACACTCGAAACTCACAACTTGTACACACACCACACTCACACCTTGTACACTCCACACTCACACCTTGTACACACTCCACACTCACACCTTGTACACACTCCACACTCACACCTTGGACACTCCACACTCACACCTTGTGCACTCCACACTCACACCTTGTACACACTCCACACTCCACACTCACACCTTGGACACACTCCACACTCACACCTTCTACACAGTCCACACTCACACCTTGTACACTCCACACTCACAACCTGTACAGACTCCACACTCACACCTTGTACACACTCCACACTCACACCTTGTACACTCCACACTCACACCTTGTACACACTCCGCACTCACACCTTGTATACTCCACACTCACACCGTGTACACACTCCACACTCACACCTTGTACACACTCGACACTCACACCTTGTACACTCCACACTCACACCTTGTACACACTCCACACTCACACCTTGTACACTCCACACTCCCACCTTGTACACTCCACACTCACACCTTGTACACACTCCACACTCACACCTTGTAAACACTCCACACTCACACCTTCACCACTCCACACTCACACCTTGTACACTCCACACTCACACCTTGTACACACTCCACACTCACACCTTGTACACTCCACACTCACAACCTGTACACACTCCACGCTCACAACTTTTACACACTCCACACTCACACCTTGTACACTCCACACTCACACCTTGTACACTCCACACTCACACCTTGTACACACTCCACACTCACACCTTGTACACACTCCACATTCACACCTTGTACACTCCACACTCACACCGTGTACACTCCACACTCACACCTTGTACACACTCCACACTCACGCCTTGTACACTCCACACTCACCTTGTACACACTTCACACTCACACCTTGTACACTCCACACTCACACATTGTACACTCCACACTCACACTTTGTACACACTCCCACCTTCTACACAGCACATTCACACCTTGTACACTCAACACTCACAACTTGTACACACTCCACACTCACACCTTGGACACACTCCACACTCACACCTTGTACACTCCACACTGACACCTTGTACACACTACACACTCGCACCTTGTGCACACTCCACACTCACACCTTGTACACTCCACATTCACACCTTGTACACACTCCACACTCACACCTTGTACACTCCACACTCACACCTTGTACACTCCAAACTCTCATCTTGTACACACTCCACACTCACACCTTGTACACTCCACACTCACACCTTGTACACACTCCGCACTCACACCTTGTGCACTCCGCACTCACACCGTGTAAACACTCCACACTCACACCTTGTACACGCCACACTCACACCTTGTACACTCCACACTCACACCTTGTACACTCCACACTCACACCATGTACACTCCACACTCACACCTTGTACACACTCCACACTCACACCTTGTACGCTCCACACTCACACCTTGTACACTCCACACTCACAACTTGTACACTCCACACTCACACCATGTACACTCCACACTCACACCTTGTACACACTCCACACTCACACCTTGTACACTCCACACTCACAACCTGTACACACTCCACGCTCACAACTTTTACACACTCCACACTCACACCTTGTACACACTCCGCACTCACACCTTGTACACTCCACACTCACACCGTGTACACACTCCACACTCACACCTTGTACACTCCATCACTCACACCTTGTACACTCCACACTCACAACTTGTACACTCCACACTCACACCTTGTACACTCCACACTCACACCGTGTACACACTCCACACTCACACCTTGTACACTCCACACTCACACCTTGTACACTCCACACTCACATCTTGTACACACTCCACACTCACACCTTGTACACACTCCACACTCACACCTTGTACACGCTTCACACGCACACCTTGTACACTCCACACTCGCACCTTGTACACTCCACACTCACACCTTCTACACTCCACACTCACACCTTGTACACACTCCACACTCACACCTTGTACACTCCACACTCACACCTTGTACACTCCATACTCACACCTTGTACACTCCATACTCACACCTTGTACACACTCGAAACTCACAACTTGTACACACACCACACTCACACCTTGTACACTCCACACTCACACCTTGTACACACTCCACACTCACACCTTGTACACACTCCACACTCACACCTTGGACACTCCACACTCACACCTTGTGCACTCCACACTCACACCTTGTACACACTCCACACTCACACCTTGTACACACTCCACACTCACACCTTGGACACACTCCACACTCACACCTTCTACACAGTCCACACTCACACCTTGTACACTCCACACTCACAACCTGTACAGACTCCACACTCACACCTTGTACACACTCCACACTCACACCTTGTACACTCCACACTCACACCTTGTACACACTCCGCACTCACACCTTGTATACTCCACACTCACACCGTGTACACACTCCACACTCACACCTTGTACACACTCGACACTCACACCTTGTACACTCCACACTCACACCTTGTACACACTCCACACTCACACCTTGTACACTCCACACTCCCACCTTGTACACTCCACACTCACACCTTGTACACACTCCACACTCACACCTTGTAAACACTCCACACTCACACCTTCACCACTCCACACTCACACCTTGTACACTCCACACTCACACCTTGTACACACTCCACATTCACACCTTGTACACTCCACACTCACAACCTGTACACACTCCACGCTCACAACTTTTACACACTCCACACTCACACCTTGTACACTCCACACTCACACCTTGTACACATTCCACACTCACACCTTGTACACTCCACACTCACACCTTGTACACACTCCACACTCACACCTTGTACACTCCACACTCCCACCTTGTACACTCCACACTCACACCTTGTACACACTCCACACTCACACCTTGTAAACACTCCACACTCACACCTTCTCCACTCCACACTCACACCTTGTACACTCCACACTCACACCTTGTACACACTCCACACTCACACCTTGTACACGCTACACTCACACCTTGTACACTCCACACTCACACCTTGTACACTCCACACTCACACCTTGTACACACTCCATACTCACACCTTGTACACACACCACACTCACTCCTTGCACACACTCCACACTCACAACTTGTACACTCCACACTCACAACCTGTACACACTCCACGCTCACAACTTATACACACTCCACACTCACACCTTGTACACTCCATACTCACACCTTGTACACACTCCGCACTCACACCTTGTACACTCCACACTCACACCGTGTACACACTCCACACTCACACCTTGTACACTCCATCACTCACACCTTGTACACTCCACACTCACACCTTGTACACTCCACACTCACACCTTGTACACTCCACACTCACACCGTGTACACACTCCACACTCACACCTTGTACACTCCACACTCACACCTTGTACACTCCACACTCACACCTTGTACACTCCACACTCACACCTTGTACACTCCGCACTCACACATTGTACACTCCACACTCACACCTTGTACACATTCCACACTCACACCTTGTACACTCCACACTCACACCTTGTACATACTCCACACTCACACCTTTTACACACTCCACACTCACACCTTGTACACACTCGATACTCACACCTTGTACACTCCACACTCACACCTTGTACACACTCCACACTCACACCTTGTACACTCCACACTCCCACCTTGTACACCCCACACTCACACCTTGTACACACTCCACACTCACACCTTGTAAACACTCCACACTCACACCTTGTACACACTCCACATTCACACCTTTTACACTCCACACTCACACCTTGTACACACTCCACACTCACATCTTGTACACACTCGACACTCACACCTTGTACACTCCACACTCACACCTTGTACACACTCCACACTCACACCTTGTACACTCCACACTCCCACCTTGTACACTCCACACTCACACCTTGTACACACTCCACACTCACACCTTGTAAACACTCCACACTCACACCTTCTCCACTCCACACTCACACCTTGTACACTCCACACTCACACCTTGTACACACTCCATACTCACACCTTGTACACGCTACACTCACACCTTTTACACTCCACACTCACACCTTGTACACTCCACACTCACACCTTGTACACACTCCATACTCACACCTTGTACACACACCACACTCACTCCTTGCACACACTCCACACTCACACCTTGTACACTCCACACTCACAACCTGTACACACTCCACGCTCACAACTTTTACACACTCCACACTCACACCTTGTACACTCCACACTCACACCTTGTACACACTCCGCACTCACACCTTGTACACTCCACACTCACACCATGTGCACTCCACACTCACACCTTGTACACACTCCACACTCACACCTTGTACACTCCGCACTCACACCTTGTACACTCCACACTCACACCTTGTACACACTCCACACTCACACCTTGTACACTCCACGCTCACACCTTGTACACACACCACACTCACACCTTGTACACACTCCACACTCACACCTTGTACACTCCACACTCACACCATGTGCACTCCACACTCACACCTTGTACACACTCCACATTCACACCTTGTACACTCCACACTCACACCTTGTACACACTCCACACTCACACCTTGTACACTCCGCACTCACACCTTCTCCACTCCACACTCACACCTTGTACACACTCCACACTCACACCTTGTACACTCCTCGCTCAAACCTTGTACACACACCACACTCACACCTTGTACACACTCGACACTCACACCTTGTACACTCCATACTCACACCTTGTACACTCCACACTCACACCTTGTACACTCCACACTCACACATTGTACACACTCCACACTCACACATTGTACACACTCCACACTCACACCTTGTACTCACTCCACACTCACACCTTCTACACACTCCACACTCACACCTTGTACACTCCACACTCACACCTTGTACACTTCTCACTCACACCATGTACACTCCACACTCACACCTTGTACACACTCCACACTCACACCTTGTACACACGCCACACGCACACCTTGTACACTCCACACTCTCACCTTGTACACTCCACACTCACACCTTGTACACACTGCACACTCACACCTTTTACACACTCCACACTCACACCTTCTACACACTCCACACTCACACCTTGTACAAACTCCACACTCACACCTTGTACACACTCCACACTCACACATTGTACACACTCCACACTCACACCTTGTACACTCCACACTCACACCTTGTACACACTCCACACTCACACCTTGTACAAACTCCACACTCACACCTTGTACACACTCCACACTCACACCTTGTACACACTCCACACTCACACCTTGTACACACTCCACACTCACACCTTGTACACACTCCACACTCACACCTTGTACACTCCATACTCACACCTTGTACACTCCACACTCACACCTTGTACACTCCACACTCACACCTTGTACACACTCCATACTCACACCTTGTACACACTCCACACTCACACCTTGTACACACGCCACACACACACCTTGTACACTCCACACTCACACCTTGTACACTCCACAGTCACACGTTGTACACACTCCACACTCACACCTTTTACACACTCCACACTCACACCCTGTACACTCCACACTCACACCTTGTACACACTCCACACTCACACCTTGTACACACTCCAAACTCACACCTTCTACACACTCCACACTCACACCTTGTACACACCACACTCACACCTTGGACACTCCACACTCACAACTTGTACACACTGCACACTCACAACTTGTACTCACTCCACACTCACACCTTCTACACACTCCACACTCACACCTTCTACACTCCACACTCACACCTTGTACACTTCTCACTCACACCATGTACACTCCACACTCACACCTTGTACACTCCACACTCACACCTTGTACACACTCCGCACTCACACCTTGTACACTCCGCACTCACACCGTGTACACTTCTCACTCACACCATGTACACTCCACACTCACACCTTGTACACACTCCACACTCACACCTTGTACACACGCCACAGGCACACCTTGTACACTCCACATTCACACCTTGTACAAACTCCACACTCACACCTTGTACACACTCCACACTCACACCTTGTACACACTCCACACTCACACCTTGTACACTCCACACTCACACCTTGTACACTCCAAACTCACACCTTGTACACACTCCATACTCACATCTTGTACACACTCCACACTTACACCTTGTACACACGCCACACGCACACCTTCTACACACTCCACACTCACACCTTCTACACACTCCACACGCACAACATGTACACACCACACTCACACCTTGTACGCACTCCACACTCACACCTTGTACACTGCACACTCACACCTTGTACACACTCCACACTTACACCTTGTACACACTCCATACTCACACCTTGTACACACTCCACACTCACACCTTGTACACACTCCACACTCACACCTTGTACACTCCATACTCACACCTTGTACACTCCACACTCACACCTTGTACACTCCACACTCACACCTTGTACACACTCCACACTCACACCTTGTACACACTCCACACTCACACCTTGGACACACCCCTCACTCACACCTTCTACACACTCCACACTCACACCATGTACACTCCACACTCACAACCTGTACACACTCCACACTCACAACTTTTACACACTCCACACTCACACCTTGTACACTCCACACTCACACCTTGTACACACTCCGCACTCACACCTTGTACACTCCACACTCACACCTTGTACACACTCCACACTCACACCTTTTACACACTCCAAACAGACACCTTGTACACTCCATACTCACACCTTGTACACTCCACACTCACACCTTGTACACTCCACACTCACACCTTGTACACACTCCACACTCACACCTTGTACACACTCCACACTCACACCTTGGACACACCCCTCACTCACACCTTCTACACACTCCACACTCACACCATGTACACTCCACACTCACAACCTGTACACACTCCACACTCACAACTTTTACACACTCCACACTCACACCTTGTACACTCCACACTCACACCTTGTACACACTCCGCACTCACACCTTGTACACTCCACACTCACACCTTGTACACACTCCACACTCACACCTTTTACACACTCCAAACAGACACCTTTTACACTCCACATTCACAACTTGTACACACTCCACACTCACACCTTGTACACTCCACACTCACAACTTTTACACACTCCACACTGACACCTTGTACACTCCACACTCACACCTTGTACACACTCCACACTCACACCTTTTACACACTCCACACTCACAACTTCTACACACTCCACACAGACACCTTGTACACACCACACTCACAACTTTTTCACACTCCACACTCACACCCTGTACACTCCACACTCACACCTTGTACACACTCCACACTCACACCTTTTACACACTCCACACTCACACCTTGTACACACTCCAAACTCACACCTTCTACACACTCCACACTCACACCTTGTACACACCACACTCACACCTTGTACACTCCACACTCACAACTTGTACACACTGCACACTCACAACTTGTACACACTCCACACTCACACCTTGTACACTCCACACTCACAACTTGTACACTCCACACTCACACCTTGTACACTCCACACTCACACCTTGTACACACTCCGCACTCACACCTTGTACACTCCGCACTCACACCGTGTACACACTCCACACTCACACCTTGTACACTTCTCACTCACACCATGTACACTCCACACTCACACCTTGTACACACTCCACACTCACACCTTGTACACACGCCACAGGCACACCTTGTACACTCCACATTCACACCTTGTACAAACTCCACACTCACACCTTGTACACACTCCACACTCACACCTTGTACACACTCCACACTCACACCTTGTACACTCCATACTCACACCTTGTACACTCCACACTCACACCTTGTACACTCCACACTCACACCTTGTACACTCCACACTCACACCATGTACACTGCACATTGACACCTTTTACACACTCCACACTCACACCTTGTACACTCCACACTCACACCTTGTACACACTCCGCACTCACACCTTGTACACACTCCACACTCACACCTTTTACACACTCCAAACAGACACCTTTTACACTCCACATTCACAACTTGTACACACTCCACACTCACACCTTGTACACTCCACACTCACAACTTTTACACACTCCACACTGACACCTTGTACACTCCACACTCACACCTTGTACACACTCCACACTCACACCTTTTACACACTCCACACTCACAACTTCTACACACTCCACACAGACACCTTTTACACACCACACTCACAACTTTTTCACACTCCACACTCACACCCTGTACACTCCACACTCACACCTTGTACACACTCCACACTCACACCTTTTACACACTCCACACTCACACCTTGTACACACTCCAAACTCACACCTTCTACACACTCCACACTCACACCTTGTACACACCACACTCACACCTTGTACACTCCACACTCACAACTTGTACACACTGCACACTCACAACTTGTACACACTCCACACTCACACCTTGTACACTCCACACTCACAACTTGTACACTCCACACTCACACCTTGTACACTCCACACTCACACCTTGTACACACTCCGCACTCACACCTTGTACACTCCGCACTCACACCGTGTACACACTCCACACTCACACCTTGTACACTTCTCACTCACACCATGTACACTCCACACTCACACCTTGTACACACTCCACACTCACACCTTGTACACACGCCACAGGCACACCTTGTACACTCCACATTCACACCTTGTACAAACTCCACACTCACACCTTGTACACACTCCACACTCACACCTTGTACACACTCCACACTCACACCTTGTACACTCCATACTCACACCTTGTACACTCCACACTCACACCTTGTACACTCCACACTCACACCTTGTACACTCCACACTCACACCATGTACACTGCACATTGACACCTTGTACACACTCCACACTCACACCTTGTACACTCCACACTCACACCTTGTACACTCCACACTCACACCTTGTACACACTCCACACTCACACCTTGTACACTCCATACTCACACCTTGTACACTCCACACTCACACCTTGTGCACTCCACACTCACACCTTATACACACTCCACACTCACACCTTATACACACTCCACACGCACAACATGTACACACCACACTCACACCTTGTACACACTCCACACTTACACCTTGTACACACTCCACACTCACACCTTGTACACACTCCACACTCACACCTTGTACAAACTCCACACTCACACCTTGTACACACTCCACACTCACACCTTGTACACACTCCACACTCACACCTTGTACACTCCACACTCACACCTTGTGCACTCCATACTCACACCTTGTACACTCCACACTCACACCTTGTACACTCCACACTCACACCTTGTACACACTCCATACTCACACCTTGTACACACTCCACACTCACACCTTGTACACACGCCACACACACACCTTGTACACTCCACACTCACACCTTATACACTCCACAGTCACACGTTGTACACACTCCACACTCACACCTTTTACACACTCCACACTCACACCCTGCACACTCCACACTCACACCTTGTACACACTCCACACTCACACCTTTTACACACTCCACACTCACACCTTGTACACACTCCAAACTCACACCTTCTACACACTCCACACTCACACCTTGTACACACCACACTCACACCTTGTACACTCCACACTCACAACTTGTACACACTGCACACTCACAACTTGTACACACTCCACACTCACACCTTGTACACTCCACACTCACAACTTGTACACTCCACACTCACACCTTGTACACTCCACACTCACACCTTGTACACACTCCGCACTCACACCTTGTACACTCCGCACTCACACCGTGTACACACTCCACACTCACACCTTGTACACTTCTCACTCACACCATGTACACTCCACACTCACACCTTGTACACACTCCACACTCACACCTTGTACACACGCCAGAGGCACACCTTGTACACTCCACATTCACACCTTGTACAAACTCCACACTCACACCTTGTACACACTCCACACTCACACCTTGTACACACTCCACACTCACACCTTGTACACACTCCACACTCACACCTTGTACACTCCATACTCACACCTTGTACACTCCACACTCACACCTTGTACACTCCAAACTCACACCTTGTACACACTCCATACTCACATCTTGTACACACTCCACACTCACACCTTGTACACACGCCACACGCACACCTTCTACACACTCCACACTCACACCTTCTACACACTCCACACGCACAACATGTACACACCACACTCACACCTTGTACACACTCCACACTCACACCTTGTACACTGCTCACTCACACCTTGTACACACTCCACACTTACACCTTGTACACACTCCATACTCACACCTTGTACACACTCCACACTCACACCTTGTACACTCCATACTCACACCTTGTACACTCCACACTCACACCTTGTACACACTCCACACTCACACCTTGTACACTCCACACTCACACCTTGTACACTCCACACTCACACCTTGTACACACTCCACACTCACACCTTGTACACTCCATACTCACACCTTGTACACTCCACACTCACACCTTGTGCACTCCACACTCACACCTTATACACACTCCACACTCACACCTTGTACACACTCCACACTCACACCTTGGACACACTCCACACTCACACCTTCTACACACTCCACACTCACACCTTGTACACTCCACACTCACAACCTGTACACACTCCACACTTACAACTTTTACGCACTCCACACTCACACCTTGTACACTCCACACTCACACCTTGTACACACTCCGCACTCACACCTTGTACACTCCACACTCACACCGTGTAGTCACTCCACACTCACACCTTGTACACTCCACACTCACACCTTGTACACTCCACACTCACACCTTGTAAACTCCACACTCACACCATGTGCACTCCACACTCACACCTTGTACACACTCCACACTCACACCTTGTACACTCCAAACTCACACCTTGTACACACTCCATACTCACATCTTGTACACACTCCACACTCACACCTTGTACACACGCCACACGCACACCTTCTACACACTCCACACTCTCCACACGCACAACATGTACACACCACACTCACACCTTGTACACACTCCACACTCACACCTTGTACACTGCACACTCACACCTTGTACACACTCCATACTCACACCTTGTACACACTCCACAATCACACCTTGTACACACTCCACACTCACACCTTGTACACTCCATACTCACACCTTGTACACTCCACACTCACACCTTGTACACTCCACACTCACACCTTGTACACTCCACACTCACACCTTGTACACACTCCACACTCACACCTTGTACACACTCCACACTCACACCTTGGACACACTCCTCACTCACACCTTCTACACACTCCACACTCACACCATGTACACTCCACACTCACAACCTGTACACACTCCACACTCACAACTTTTACACACTCCACACTCACACCTTGTACACTCCACACTCACACCTTGTACACACTCCGCACTCACACCTTGTACACTCCACACTCACACCTTGTACACACTCCACACTCACACCTTTTACACACTCCACACTCACAACTTCTACACACTCCACACAGACACCTTTTACACTCCACATTCACAACTTGTACACACTCCACACTCACACCTTGTACACTCCACACTCACAACTTTTACACACTCCACACTCACACCTTGTACACTCCAAACTCACACCTTGTACACACTCCACACTCACACCTTGTACACTCCACACTCACACCTTTTACACACTCCACACTCACAACTTCTACACACTCCACACAGACACCTTTTACACTCCACACTCACAACTTGTACACACTCCACACTCACACCTTGTACACTCCACACTCACACCTTGTACTCTCCACACTCACACCTTGTACACTCCACACTCACACCATGTACAGTCCACATTGACACCTTGTACACACTCCACACTCACACCTTGTACACTCCACACTCACACCTTGTACACTCCACACTCACACCTTGTACACACTCCACACTCACACCTTGTACACTCCATACTCACACCTTGTACACTCCACACTCACACCTTGTGCACTCCACACTCACACCTTATACACACTCCACACTCACACCTTGTACACACTCCACACGCACAACATGTACACACCACACTCACACCTTGTACACACTCCACACTTACACCTTGTACACACTCCACACTCACACCTTGTACACACTCCACACTCACACCTTGTACACACTCCACACGCACACCTTGTACACTCCACACTCACACCTTGTGCACTCCACACTCACACCTTGTACACACTCCACACTCACACCTTGTACACTCCACACTCACACCTTGTACACACTCCACACTCACACCTTGTACACTCCACACTCACACCTTGTACACACTCCACACTCACACCTTGTACACACTCCACACTCACACCTTGTACACTCCATACTCACACCTTGTACACTCCACACTCACACCTTGTACATTGCACACTCACACATTGTACACACTCCACACTCACACCTTTTACACTCCACGCTAACATCTTGTACACACTCCACACTCACACCTTGTACACTCCATACTCACACCTTGTACATTGCTCACTCACACATTGTACACTCCACACTCACACCTTGTACACTCCACACTCACACCATGTACACTCCACACTGACACCTTGTACACACTCCACACTCACACCTTGTACACACTCCACACTCACACCTTGTACACTCCATACTCACACCTTGTACACTCCACACTCACACCTTGTGCACTCCACACTCACACCTTGTACACACTCCACACTCACTCCTTGTACACACTCCACACTCACACCTTGGACACACTCCACACTCACACCTTGGACACACTCCACACTCACACCTTCTACACACTCCACACTCACACCTTGTACACTCCACACTCACAACCTGTACACACTCCACACTCACAACTTTTACGCACTCCACACTCACACCTTGTACACACTCCGCACTCACACCTTGTACACACTCCGCACTCACACCTTGTACACTCCACACTCACACCGTGTAGTCACTCCACACTCACACCTTGTACACTCCACACTCACACCTTGTACACTCCACACTCACACCTTGTACACTCCACACTCACACCTTGTACACTCCAAACTCACACCTTGTACACACTCCATACTCACATCTTGTACACACTCCACACTCACACCTTGTACACACGCCACACGCACACCTTCTACACACTCCACACTCACACCTTCTACACACTCCACACTCACACCTTGTACACTCCACACTCACACCTTGTACACACTCCACACTCACACCTTGTACACTGCACACTCACACCTTGTACACACTCCATACTCACACCTTGTACACACTCCACAATCACACCTTGTACACACTCCACACTCACACCTTGTACACTCCATACTCACACCTTGTACACTCCACACTCACACCTTGTACACTCCACACTCACACCTTGTACACTCCACACTCACACCTTGTACACACTCCACACTCACACCTTGTACACACTCCACACTCACACCTTGGACACACTCCTCACTCACACCTTCTACACACTCCACACTCACACCATGTACACTCCACACTCACAACCTGTACACACTCCACACTCACAACTTTTACACACTCCACACTCACACCTTGTACACTCCACACTCACACCTTGTACACACTCCGCACTCACACCTTGTACACTCCACACTCACACCTTGTACACACTCCACACTCACACCTTTTACACACTCCACACTCACAACTTCTACACACTCCACACAGACACCTTTTACACTCCACATTCACAACTTGTACACACTCCACACTCACACCTTGTACACTCCACACTCACAACTTTTACACACTCCACACTCACACCTTGTACACTCCACACTCACAACTTGTACACACTCCACACTCACACCTTGTACACTCCACACTCACACCTTTTACACACTCCACACTCACAACTTCTACACACTCCACACAGACACCTTTTACACTCCACACTCACAACTTGTACACACTCCACACTCACACCTTGTACACTCCACACTCACACCTTGTACTCTCCACACTCACACCTTGTACACTCCACACTCACACCATGTACAGTCCACATTGACACCTTGTACACACTCCACACTCACACCTTGTACACTCCACACTCACACCTTGTACACTCCACACTCACACCTTGTACACACTCCACACTCACACCTTGTACACTCCATACTCACACCTTGTACACTCCACACTCACACCTTGTGCACTCCACACTCACACCTTATACACACTCCACACTCACACCTTGTACACACTCCACACGCACAACATGTACACACCACACTCACACCTTGTACACACTCCACACTTACACCTTGTACACACTCCACACTCACACCTTGTACACACTCCACACTCACACCTTGTACACACTCCACACGCACACCTTGTACACTCCACACTCACACCTTGTGCACTCCACACTCACACCTTGTACACACTCCACACTCACACCTTGTACACTCCACACTCACACCTTGTACACACTCCACACTCACACCTTGTACACTCCACACTCACACCTTGTACACACTCCACACTCACACCTTGTACACACTCCACACTCACACCTTGTACACTCCATACTCACACCTTGTACACTCCACACTCACACCTTGTACATTGCACACTCACACATTGTACACACTCCACACTCATACCTTTTACACTCCACGCTAACATCTTGTACACACTCCACACTCACACCTTGTACACTCCATACTCACACCTTGTACACTCCACACTCACACCTTGTACATTGCTCACTCACACATTGTACACTCCACACTCACACCTTGTACACTCCACACTCACACCATGTACACTCCACACTGACACCTTGTACACACTCCACACTCACACCTTGTACACACTCCACACTCACACCTTGTACACTCCATACTCACACCTTGTACACTCCACACTCACACCTTGTGCACTCCACACTCACTCCTTGTACACACTCCACACTCACTCCTTGTACACACTCCAAACTCACACCTTGGACACACTCCACACTCACACCTTGGACACACTCCACACTCACACCTTCTACACACTCCACACTCACACCTTGTACACTCCACACTCACAACCTGTACACACTCCACACTCACAACTTTTACGCACTCCACACTCACACCTTGTACACACTCCGCACTCACACCTTGTACACACTCCGCACTCACACCTTGTACACTCCACACTCACACCGTGTAGTCACTCCACACTCACACCTTGTACACTCCACACTCACACCTTGTACACTCCACACTCACACCTTGTACACTCCACACTCACACCTTGTACACTCCAAACTCACACCTTGTACACACTCCATACTCACATCTTGTACACACTCCACACTCACACCTTGTACACACGCCACACGCACACCTTCTACACACTCCACACTCACACCTTCTACACACTCCACACGCACAAGATGCACACTCCACACTCACACCTTGTACACACTCCACACTCACACCTTTTACACTCCACACTCACATCTTGTACACACTCCACACTCACACCTTTTACACTCCACACTCACATCTTGTACACACTCCACACTCACACTTTGTACACTCCACACTCACACCTTGTACACACTCCACACTCACACCTTGTACACACTCGACACTCACACCTTGTACACTCCATACTCACACCTTGTACACTCCACACTCACACCTTGTACACTCCACACTCACACCTTGTACACTCCACACTCACAACCTGTACACACTCCACACTCACAACTTTTACGCACTCCACACTCACACCTTGTACACTCCACACTCACACCTTGTACACACTCCGCACTCACACCTTGTACACTCCACACTCACACCGTGTAGTCACTCCACACTCACACCTTGTACACTCCACACTCACACCTTGTACACTCCACACTCACACCTTGTACACTCCACACTCACACCATGTGCACTCCACACTCACACCTTGTACACACTCCACACTCACACCTTGTACACTCCGCACACACACCTTGTACACACTCCACACTCACACCTTCTACACACTCCACACTCACACCTTGTACACTCCACACTCACAACCTGTACACACTCCACACTCACAACTTTTACGCACTCCACACTCACACCTTGTACACTCCACACTCACACCTTGTACACACTCCGCACTCACACCTTGTACACTCCACACTCACACCGTGTAGTCACTCCACACTCACACCTTGTACACTCCACACTCACACCTTGTACACTCCACACTCACACCATGTGCACTCCACACTCACACCTTGTACACACTCCACACTCACACCTTGTACACTCCGCACTCACACCTTGTACACTCCACACTCACACCTTGTACACATTCCACACTCACACCTTGTACACTCCACACTCACACCTTGTACACACGCCACACTCACACCTTTTACACTCCACACTCACATCTTGTACACACTCCACACTCACACTTTGTACACTCCACACTCACACCTTGTACACACTCCACACTCACACCTTGTACACACTCGACACTCACACCTTGTACACTCCATACTCACACCTTGTACACTCCACACTCACACCTTGTACACTCCACACTCACACCTTGTACACACTCCACACTCACACCTTGGACACACTCCACACTCACACCTTGTACACTCCACACTCACACCTTGTAAACTCCACACTCACACCTTGTACACACTCCACACTCACACCTTGTACACACTCCACACGCACACCTTGTACACTCCACACTCACACCTTGTGCACTCCACACTCACACCTTGTACACACTCCACACTCACACCTTGTACACTCCACACTCACACCTTGTACACACTCCACACTCACACCTTGTACACTCCACACTCACACCTTGTACACACTCCACACTCACACCTTGTACACACTCCACACTCACACCTTGTACACTCCATACTCACACCTTGTACACTCCACACTCACACCTTGTACATTGCACACTCACACATTATACACACTCCACACTCATACCTTTTACACTCCACGCTAACATCTTGTACACACTCCACACTCACACCTTGTACACTCCATACTCACACCTTGTACACTCCACACTCACACCTTGTACATTGCACACTCACACCTTGTACATTGCACACTCACACATTGTACACACTCCACACTCATACCTTTTACACTCCACGCTAACATCTTGTACACACTCCACACTCACACTTTGTACACTCCACACTGACACCTTGTACACTCCACACTCACACCTTGTACACACTCGACACTCACACCTTGTACACTCCATACTCACACCTTGTACACGCCACACTCACACCTTGTACACTCCACACTCACACCTTGTACACTCCACACTCACACCTTGTACACACTCCACACTCACACCTTGTACACACTCCACACTCACACCTTGTACACTCCACACTCACACCTTGTAAACTCCACACTCACACCTTGTACACACTCCACACTCACACCTTGTACACACTCCACACTCACATCTTGTACACACTCCACACTCACACCTTGTACACTCCATACTCACACCTTGTACACTCCACACTCACACCTTGTACATTGCACACTCACACATTGTACACACTCCACACTCATACCTTTTCCACACTCCACACTCACACCTTGTACACTCCACATACAACTTGTACACACTCCACACTCACACGTTGTACACACTCCACACTCACAACTTCTACACACTCCACACTCACACCTTGTACACTCCACATACAACTTGTACACACTCCACACTCACAACTTGTACACACTCCGCACTCACACTGTGTACACACTCCACACTCACACCTTGTACACTCCACACTCACACCATGTAGACTCCACACTCACACCTTTTACACACTCCACACTCACACCTTGTACAGTCCACACTCACACCTTGTACACTCCACACTCACACCTTGTACACACTCCAAACTCACAACTTGTACACTCCACACTCACACCTTGTACACTGCACACTCACACCTTGTACACACTCCACACTCACACCTTTTCCACAATCCACACTCACACCTTCTACACACTCCACACTCTACACACTCCACACTCACACCTTGTACACTCCACACTCACAACTTGTTCACTCCACACTCACACCTTGTACACTCCACACTCACACCTTGAACACACTCCACACTCACACCTTGAACACACTCCACACTCACACCTTGTACACACTCCACACTCACACCTTGTACACTCCACACTCACACCTTGTACACTCCACACTCACACCTTGTACATTGCACACTCACACATTGTACACACTCCACACTCATACCTTTTCCACACTCCACACTCACACCTTGTACACTCCACATACAACTTGTACACACTCCACACTCACACGTTGTACACACTCCACACTCACAACTTCTACACACTCCACACTCACACCTTGTACACTCCACATACAACTTGTACACACTCCACACTCACAACTTGTACACACTCCGCACTCACACTGTGTACACACTCCACACTCACACCTTGTACACTCCACACTCACACCATGTAGACTCCACACTCACACCTTTTACACACTCCACACTCACACCTTGTACAGTCCACACTCACACCTTGTACACTCCACACTCACACCTTGTACACACTCCAAACTCACAACTTGTACACTCCACACTCACACCTTGTACACTGCACACTCACACCTTGTACACACTCCACACTCATACCTTTTACACTCCACGCTAACATCTTGTACACACTCCACACTCACACTTTGTACACTCCACACTGACACCTTGTACACACTCCACACTCACACCTTGTACACACTCGACACTCACACCTTGTACACTCCACACTCACACCTTGTACACGCCACACTCACACCTTGTACACTCCACACTCACACCTTGTACACTCCACACTCACACCTTGTACACACTCCACACTCACACCTTGTACACACTCCACACTCACACCTTGTACACTCCACACTCACACCTTGTAAACTCCACACTCACACCTTGTACACACTCCACACTCACACCTTGTACACACTCCACACTCACACCTTGTACACTCCACACTCACACCTTGTACATTGCACACTCACACATTGTACACACTCCACACTCATACCTTTTCCACACTCCACACTCACACCTTGTACACTCCACATACAACTTGTACACACTCCACACTCACACGTTGTACACACTCCACACTCACAACTTCTACACACTCCACACTCACACCTTGTACACTCCACATACAACTTGTACACACTCCACACTCACAACTTGTACACACTCCGCACTCACACTGTGTACACACTCCACACTCACACCTTGTACACTCCACACTCACACCATGTAGACTCCACACTCACACCTTTTACACACTCCACACTCACACCTTGTACAGTCCACACTCACACCTTGTACACTCCACACTCACACCTTGTACACACTCCAAACTCACAACTTGTACACTCCACACTCACACCTTGTACACTGCACACTCACACCTTGTACACACTCCACACTCACACCTTTTCCACAATCCACACTCACACCTTCTACACACTCCACACTCTACACACTCCACACTCACACCTTGTACACTCCACACTCACAATTTGTTCACTCCACACTCACACCTTGTACACTCCACACTCACACCTTGAACACACTCCACACTCACACCTTGAACACACTACACACTCACATCTTGAACACACTGCACACTCACAACTTGTACACACTCCACACTCACACCTTGTATCCTCCACGCTCACACCTTGTACATTGCACACTCACACCTTGTACACACTCCACACTCATACCTTTTCCACACTCCACACTCACACCTTGCACACACTCCACACTCACACCTTGTACACACTCCACACTCACACCTTGTACACACTCCACACTCACACCTTGTACACTCCATACTCACACCTTGTACACTCCACACTCACACCTTGTACACACTCCACACTCACACCTTGTACACTCCATACTCACACCTTGTACACTCCACACTCACACCTTGTACACTCCATACTCACACCTTGTACACACTCCATACACACACCTTGTACACACTCCACACTCACACCTTGTACACTCCACACTCACACCGTGTAGTCACTCCACTCTCACACCTTGTACACTCCACACTCACACCTTGTACACTCCACACTCACACCATGTGCACTCCACACTCACACCTTGTACACACTCCACACTCACACATTGTACACTCCAAACTCACACCTTGTACACACTCCATACTCACATCTTGTACACACTCCACACTCACACCTTGTACACACGCCACACGCACACCTTCTACACACTCCACACTCACACCTTCTACACACTCCACACGCACAACATGTACACACCACACTCACACCTTGTACACACTCCACACTCACACCTTGTACACTGCACACTCACACCTTGTACACACTCCATACTCACACCTTGTACACACTCCACAATCACACCTTGTACACACTCCACACTCACACCTTGTACACTCCATACTCACACCTTGTACACTCCACACTCACACCTTGTACACTCCACACTCACACCTTGTACACACTCCACACTCACACCTTGTACACACTCCACACTCACACCTTGGACACACTCCTCACTCACACCTTCTACACACTCCACACTCACACCATGTACACTCCACACTCACAAACTGTACACACTCCACACTCACAACTTTTACACACTCCACACTCACACCTTGTACACTCCACACTCACACCTTGTACACACTCCGCACTCACACCTTGTACACTCCACACTCACACCTTGTACACACTCCACACTCACACCTTTTACACACTCCACACTCACAACTTCTACACACTCCACACAGACACCTTTTACACTCCACATTCACAACTTGTACACACTCCACACTCACACCTTGTACACGCCACACTCACAACTTTTACACACTCCACACTCACACCTTGTACACTCCACACTCACACCTTGTACACACTCCACACTCACACCTTTTACACACTCCACACTCACAACTTCTACACACTCCACACAGACACCTTTTACACTCCACACTCACAACTTGTACACACTCCACACTCACACCTTGTACACTCCACACTCACACCTTGTACACTCCACACTCACAACTTGTACACTCCACACTCACACCATGTACACTCCACATTGACACCTTGTACACACTCCACACTCACACCTTGTACACTCCACACTCACACCTTGTACACACTCCACACTCACACCTTGTACACTCCATACTCACACCTTGTACACTCCACACTCACACCTTGTGCACTCCACACTCACACGTTATACACACTCCACACTCACACCTTGTACACACTCCACACGCACAACATGTACACACCACACTCACACCTTGTACACACTCCACACTTACACCTTGTACACACTCCACACTCACAACTTGTACACACTCCACACTCACACCTTGTACACACTCCACACGCAAACCTTGTACACTCCACACTCACACCTTGTGCACTCCACACTCACACCTTGTACACACTCCACACTCACACCTTGTACACTCCACACTCACACCTTGTACACACTCCACACTCACACCTTGTACACTCCACACTCACACCTTGTACACACTCCACACTCACACCTTGTACACACTCCACACTCACACCTTGTACACTCCATACTCACACCTTGTACACTCCACACTCACACCTTGTACATTGCACACTCACACATTGTACACACTCCACACTCATACCTTTTACACTCCACGCTAACATCTTGTACACACTCCACACTCACACCTTGTACACTCCATACTCACACCTTGTACACTCCACACTCACACCTTGTACATTGCTCACTCACACATTGTACACTCCACACTCACACCTTGTACACTCCACACTCACACCATGTACACTCCACACTGACACCTTGTACACACTCCACACTCACACCTTGTACACTCCACATTCACACCTTGTACACTCCACACTCACACCTTGTACACACTCCACACTCACACCTTGTACACTCCATACTCACACCTTGTACACTCCACACTCACACCTTGTGCACTCCACACTCACACCTTGTACACACTCCACACTCACTCCTTGTACACACTCCACACTCACACCTTCTACACACTCCACACTCACACCTTGTACACTCCACACTCACAACCTGTACACACTCCACACTCACAACTTTTACGCACTCCACACTCACACCTTGTACACTCCACACTCACACCTTGTACACACTCCGCACTCACACCTTGTACACTCCACACTCACACCGTGTAGTCACTCCACACTCACACCTTGTACACTCCACACTCACACCTTGTACACTCCACACTCACACCTTGTACACTCCAAACTCACACCTTGTACACACTCCATACTCACATCTTGTACACACTCCACACTCACACCTTGTACACACGCCACACGCACACCTTCTACACACTCCACACTCACACCTTCTACACACTCCACACGCACAACATGCACACTCCACACTCACACCTTGTACACACTCCACACTCACACCTTTTACACTCCACACTCACATCTTGTACACACTCCACACTCACACCTTTTACACTCCACACTCACATCTTGTACACACTCCACACTCACACTTTGTACACTCCACACTCACACCTTGTACACACTCCACACTCACACCTTGTACACACTCGACACTCACACCTTGTACACTCCATACTCACACCTTGTACACTCCACACTCACACCTTGTACACTCCACACTCACACCTTGTACACTCCACACTCACAACCTGTACACACTCCACACTCACAACTTTTACGCACTCCACACTCACACCTTGTACACTCCACACTCACACCGTGTAGTCACTCCACACTCACACCTTGTACACTCCACACTCACACCTTGTACACTCCACACTCACACCTTGTACACTCCACACTCACACCATGTGCACTCCACACTCACACCTTGAACACACTCCACACTCACACCTTGTACACTCCGCACTCACACCTTGTACACACTCCACACTCACACCTTCTACACACTCCACACTCACACCTTGTACACTCCACACTCACAACCTGTACACACTCCACACTCACAACTTTTACGCACTCCACACTCACACCTTGTACACTCCACACTCACACCTTGTACACACTCCGCACTCACACCTTGTACACTCCACACTCACACCGTGTAGTCACTCCACACTCACACCTTGTACACTCCACACTCACACCTTGTACACTCCACACTCACACCATGTGCACTCCACACTCACACCTTGTACACACTCCACACTCACACCTTGTACACTCCGCACTCACACCTTGTACACTCCACACTCACACCTTGTACACATTCCACACTCACACCTTGTACACTCCACACTCACACCTTGTACACACTCCACACTCACACCTTTTACACTCCACACTCACATCTTGTACACACTCCACACTCACACTTTGTACACTCCACACTCACACCTTGTACACACTCCACACTCACACCTTGTACACACTCGACACTCACACCTTGTACACTCCATACTCACACCTTGTACACTCCACACTCACACCTTGTACACTCCACACTCACACCTTGTACACACTCCACACTCACACCTTGTACACACTCCACACTCACACCTTGTACACTCCACACTCACACCTTGTAAACTCCACACTCACACCTTGTACACACTCCACACTCACACCTTGTACACACTCCACACGCACACCTTGTACAGTCCACACTCACACCTTGTGCACTCCACACTCACACCTTGTACACACTCCACACTCACACCTTGTACACTCCACACTCACACCTTGTACACACTCCACACTCACACCTTGTACACTCCACACTCACACCTTGTACAGACTCCACACTCACACCTTGTACACACTCCACACTCACAACTTGTACACTCCATACTCACACCTTGTACACTCCACACTCACACCTTGTGCATTGCACACTCACACATTATACACACTCCACACTCATACCTTTTACACTCCACGCTAACATCTTGTACACACTCCACACTCACACTTTGTACACTCCACACTGACACCTTCTACACACTCCACACTCACACCTTGTACACACTCGACACTCACACCTTGTACACTCCATACTCACACCTTGTACACGCCACACTCACACCTTGTACACTCCACACTCACACCTTGTACACTCCACACTCACACCTTGTACACACTCCACACTCACACCTTGTACACACTCCACACTCACACCTTGTACACTCCACACTCACACCTTGTAAACTCCACACTCACACCTTGTACACACTCCACACTCACACCTTGTACACACTCCACACTCACACCTTGTACACACTCCACACTCACACCTTGTACACTCCATACTCACACCTTGTACACTCCACACTCACACCTTGTACATTGCACACTCACACATTGTACACACTCCACACTCATACCTTTTCCACACTCCACACTCACACCTTGTACACTCCACATACAACTTGTACACACTCCACACTCACACGTTGTACACACTCCACACTCACAACTTCTACACACTCCACACTCACACCTTGTACACTCCACATACAACTTGTACACACTCCACACTCACAACTTGTACACACTCCGCACTCACACTGTGTACACACTCCACACTCACACCATGTAGACTCCACACTCACACCTTTTACACACTCCACACTCACACCTTGTACAGTCCACACTCACACCTTGTACACTCCACACTCACACCTTGTACACACTCCAAACTCACAACTTGTACACTCCACACTCACACCTTGTACACTGCACACTCACACCTTGTACACACTCCACACTCACACCTTTTCCACAATCCACACTCACACCTTCTACACACTCCACACTCTACACACTCCACACTCACACCTTGTACACTCCACACTCACAACTTGTTCACTCCACACTCACACCTTGTACACTCCACACTCACACCTTGAACACACTCCACACTCACACCTTGAACACACTACACACTCACATCTTGAACACACTGCACACTCACAACTTGTACACACTCCACACTCACACCTTGTACCCTCCACACTCACACCTTGTACATTGCACACTCACACCTTGTACACACTCCACACTCATACCTTTTCCACACTCCACACTCACACCTTGCACACACTCCACACTCACACCTTGTACACACTCCACACTCACACCTTGTACACACTCCACACTCACACCTTGTACACTCCATACTCACACCTTGTACACTCCACACTCACACCTTGTGCACTCCACACTCACACCTTGTACACACTCCACACTCACACCTTGTACACTCCATACTCACACCTTGTACACTCCACACTCACACCTTGTACACTCCACACTCACACCTTGTACACACTCCACACTCACACCTTGTACACTCCATACTCACACCTTGTACACTCCACACTCACACCTTGTACACTCCATACTCACACCTTGTACACACTCCATACACACACCTTGTACACACTCCACACTCACACCTTGTACACACTCCACACTCACACCTTGTACACTCCACACTCACACCTTGTACACACTCCACACTCACACCTTGTACACACTCGACACTCACACCTTGTACACTCCATACTCACACCTTGTACACGCCACACTCACACCTTGTACACTCCACACTCACACCTTGTACACTCCACACTCACACCTTGTACACACTCCACACTCACACCTTGTACACACTCCACACTCACACCTTGTACACACTCCACACTCACACCTTCTACACACTCCACACTCACACCTTGTACACTCCACACTCACAACCTGTACACACTCCACACTCACACCTTCTACACACTCCACACTCACACCTTGTACACTCCACACTCACACCTTGTACACACTCCGCACTCACACCTTGTACACTCCACACTCACACCGTGTGCTCACTCCACACTCACACCTTGTACACTCCACACTCACACCTTGTACACTCCACACTCACACCTTGCACAAACTCCACACTCACAACTTCTGCACACTCCACACTCGCACCTTGTACACTCCACATACAACTTGTACACACTCCACACTCACAACTTGTACACACTCCGCACTCACACTGTGTACACACACCACACTCACACCTTGTACACTCCACACTCACACCATGTAGACTCCACACTCACACCTTTTACACACTCCACACTCACACCTTGTACAAACTCCACACTCACACCTAGTACACACTCCACACTCACACATTGTACACACTCCACACTCACACCTTGTACACACTCCACACTCACACCTTGTACACTCCAAACTCACACCTTGTACACACTCCACACTCACACCTTGTATACTCCACACTCACACCTTGTACACACTCCACACTCACACCTTGTACACACTCCACACTCACACCTTGTACAAACTCCACACTCACACCTTGTACACACTCCACACTCACACCTTGTACAAACTCCACACTCACACCTTGTACACACTCCACACTCACACCTTGTACACACTCCACACTCACACCTTGTACACACTCCACACTCACACCTTGTACACACTCCACACTCACACCTTGTACACTCCATACTCACACCTTGTACACTCCACACTCACACCTTGTACACTGCATACTCACACCTTGTACACACTCCATACTCACACCTTGTACACACTCCACACTCACACCTTGTACACACTCCACACTCACACCTTGTACACTCCACACTCACACCTTGTACACACTCCACACTCACACCTTGTACACTCCATACTCACACCTTGTACACTCCACACTTAAACCTTGTACATTGCACACTCACACATTGTACACTCCACACTCACACCTTGTAGACACTCCACACTCACACCTTGTACACACTCCACACTCACACCTTGTACACTCCACACTTACACCTTGTAAACTCCACACTCACACCTTGTACACACTCCACACTCACAACTTGTACACACTCCACACTCACACCTTGTACACACTCCACACTCACACCTTGTACACTCCATACTCACACCTTGTACACTCCACACTCACACCTTGTACATTGCACACTCACACATTGTACACACTCCACACTCATACCTTTTCCACACTCCACACTCACACCTTGTACACTCCACATACAACTTGTACACACTCCACACTCACACGTTGTACACACTCCACACTCACAACTTCTACACACTCCACACTCACACCTTGTACACTCCACATACAACTTGTACACACTCCACACTCACAACTTGTACACACTCCGCACTCACACTGTGTACACACTCCACACTCACACCTTGTACACTCCACACTCACACCATGTAGACTCCACACTCACACCTTTTACACACTCCACACTCACACCTTGTACAGTCCACACTCACACCTTGTACACTCCACACTCACACCTTGTACACACTCCAAACTCACAACTTGTACACTCCACACTCACACCTTGTACACTGCACACTCACACCTTGTACACACTCCACACACACACCTTTTCCACAATCCACACTCACACCTTCTACACACTCCACACTCTACACACTCCACACTCACACCTTGTACACTCCACACTCACAACTTGTTCACTCCACACTCACACCTTGTACACTCCACACTCACACCTTGAACACACTCCACACTCACACCTTGAACACACTACACACTCACATCTTGAACACACTGCACACTCACAACTTGTACACACTCCACACTCACACCTTGTACACTCCACGCTCACACCTTGTACACACTCCATACTCACACCTTGTACACTCCACACTCACACCTTGTGCACTCCACACTCACACCTTGTACACACTCCACACTCACACCTTGTACACTCCATACTCACACCTTGTACACTCCACACTCACACCTTGTGCACTCCACACTCACACCTTGTACATTGCACACTCACACATTGTACACACTCCACACTCATACCTTTTCCACACTCCACACTCACACCTTGTACACTCCACATACAACTTGTACACACTCCACACTCACACGTTGTACACACTCCACATACAACTTGTACACACTCCACACTCACAACTTGTACACACTCCGCACTCACACTGTGTACACACTCCACACTCACACCTTGTACACTGCACACTCACACCTTGTACACACTCCACACACACACCTTTTCCACAATCCACACTCACACCTTCTACACACTCCACACTCTACACACTCCACACTCACACCTTGTACACTCCACACTCACAACTTGTTCACTCCACACTCACACCTTGTACACTCCACACTCACACCTTGAACACACTCCACACTCACACCTTGAACACACTACACACTCACATCTTGAACACACTGCACACTCACAACTTGTACACACTCCACACTCACACCTTGTACACACTCCACACTCACACCTTGTACACACTCCATACTCACACCTTGTACACTCCACACTCACACCTTGTGCACTCCACACTCACACCTTGTGCACTCCACACTCACACCTTGTACACACTCCACACTCACACCTTGTACACACTCCACACTCACACCTTGTACACTCCACACTCACACCTTGTGCACACCACACTCACACCTTGTACACACTCCACACTCACACCTTGTACACACTCCACACTCACACCTTGGACACACTCCCCACTCACACCTTCTACACACTCCACACTCACACCTTGTACACTCCACACTCACAACCTGTACACACTCCACACTCACACCTTGTACACACTCCACACTCACACCTTGTACACTCCACACTCACACCTTGTACACTCCACACTCACACCTTGAACACACTCCACACTCACACCTTGAACACACTACACACTCACATCTTGAACACACTGCACACTCACAACTTGTACACACTCCACACTCACACCTTGTACACTCCACGCTCACACCTTGTACATTGCACACTCACACCTTGTACACACTCCACACTCATACCTTTTCCACACTCCACACTCACACCTTGCACACACTCCACACTCACACCTTGTACACACTCCACACTCACACCTTGTACACACTCCACACTCACACCTTGTACACTCCATACTCACACCTTGTACACTCCACACTCACACCTTGTGCACTCCACACTCACACCTTGTACACACTCCACACTCACACCTTGTACACACTCCAAACTCACACCTTGGACACACTCCACACTCACACCTTCTACACACTCCACACTCACACCTTGTACACTCCACACTCACAACCTGTACACACTCCACACTCACAACTTTTACGCACTCCACACTCACACCTTGTACACTCCACACTCACACCGTGTGCTCACTCCACACTCACACCTTGTACACTCACACCTTGCACACACTCCACACTCACAACTTCTACACACTCCACACTCACACCTTGTACACTCCACATACAACTTGTACACACTCCACACTCACAACTTGTACACACTCCACACTCACACCTTGTACACTCCATACTCACACCATGTAGACTCCACACTCACACCTTGTACAAACTCCACACTCACACCTAGTACACACTCCACACTCACACATTGTACACACTCCACACTCACACCTTGTACACACTCCACACTCACACCTTGTACACTCCAAACTCACACCTTGTACACACTCCACACTCACACCTTGTATACTCCACACTCACACCTTGTACACACTCCACACTCACACCTTGTACACACTCCACACTCACACCTTGTACAAACTCCACACTCACACCTTGTACACACTCCACACTCACACCTTGTACAAACTCCACACTCACAACTTGTACACACTCCACACTCACACCTTGTACACTCCACACTCACACCTTGTACACTCCACACTCACACCTTGTACACACTCCACACTCACACCCTGTACACTCCACACTCACACCTTGTACACACTCCACACTCACACCTTCTACACACTCCACACTCACACCTTCTACACACTCCACACTCACACCTTGTACACACTCCAAACTCACACCTTCTACACACTCCACACTCACACCTTGTACACACCACACTCACACCTTGTACACTCCACACTCACAACTTGTACACACTGCACACTCACAACTTGTACACACTCCACACTCACACCTTGTACACTCCACACTCACAACTTGTACACTCCATACTCACACCTTGTACACTCCACACTCACACCTTGTACACACTCCGCACTCACACCTTGTACACTCCGCAATCACACCGTGTACACACTCCACACTCACACCTTGTACACTTCTCACTCACACCATGTACAATCCACACTCACACCTTGTACACACTCCACACTCACACCTTGTACACACGCCACAGGCACACCTTGTACACTCCACACTCACACCTTGTACACACTCCACACGCACAACATTTACACACCACACTCACACCTTGTACACACTCCACACTCACACCTTGTACACTGCACACTCACACCTTGTACACACTCCACACTTACACCTTGTACACACTACATACTCACACCTTGTACAAACTCCACACTCACACCTAGTACACACTGCACACTCACACATTGTACACACTCCACACTCACACCTTGTACACACTCCACACTCACACCTTGTACACTCCAAACTCACACCTTGTACACACTCCACACTCACACCTTTTACACACTCCACACTCACACCTTCTACACACTCCACACTCACACCTTCTACACACTCCAAACTCACACCTTGTACACACTCCAAACTCACACCTTGTACACACTCCAAACTCACACCTTCTACACACTCCACACTCACACCTTGTACACACCACACTCACAACTTGTACACTCCACACTCACACCTTGTACACTCCACACTCACAACTTGTACACTCCACACTCACACCTTGTACACTCCACACTCACACCTTGTACACACTCCACACTCACACCTTGTACACTCCATACTCACACCTTGTACACTCCACACTCACACCTTGTACACTCCAAACTCACACCTTGTACACACTCCATACTCACATCTTGTACACACTCCACACTCACACCTTGTACACACGCCACACGCACACCTTGTACACTCCACACTCACACCTTGTACACACTCCACACTCACACCTTTTACACACTCCACACTCACACCTTGTACACTCCACACTCACACCTTGTATACTCCACACTCACACCTTGTATACTCCACACTCACACCTTGTACACTCCACACTCACACCTTGTACACTCCACACTCACACCTTGTACACACTCCACACTCACACCTTGTACACACTCCACACTCACACCTTGTACACTCCACACTCACACCTTGTACACTCCACACTCACACCTTGTACACACTCCATACTCACACCTTGTACACACACCACACTCACTCCTTGCACACACTCCACACTCACACCTTGTACACACTCCACAGTCACACGTTGTTCACACTCCACACTCACATCGTGTACACTCCACACTCACACCTTGTACACTCCACACTCACACCTTGTACACTCCACACTCACACCATGTACACTCCACACTCACACCTTGTACACACTCCACACCCACACCTTGTACACTCCACACTCACACCTTGTACACTCCACACTCACACCGTGTACACACTGCACACTCACAACTTGTACACTCCACACTCACACCTTGTACACTCCACACTCACACCTTGTACACTCCACACTCACACCTTGTACACTCCACACTCACACCTTGTATACTCCACACTCACACCTTGTACACTCCACACTCACACCTTGTACACTCCACACTCACACCTTGTACACACTCCACACTCACAACTTGTACACTCCACACTCACACCTTGTACACTCCACACTCACACCTTGTACACACTCCACACTCACACTGAGTACACACTCCACACTCACACCTTGTACACTCCACATTCACACCTTGTACACACTCCACACCCACACCTTGTACACTCCACACTCACACCTTGTACACTCCACACTCACACCGTGTACACACTGCACACTCACAACTTGTACACTCCACACTCACACCTTGTACACTGCACACTCACACCTTGTACACACTCCACAATCACACCTTGTACACTCCACGCTCACACCTTGTACACACACCACACTCACACCTTGTACACATCCATACTCACACCTTGTACACTCCATACTCACACTTTGTACACTCCACACTCACACCTTGTACACTCCATACACACACCTTGTACACACTCCACACTCACACCTTTTCCACAATCCACACTCACACCCTCTACACACTCCACACTCACACCTTGTACACTCCACACTCACAACTTGTTCAATCCACACTCACACCTTGTACACTCCACACTCACACCTTGAACACACTACACACTCACATCTTGAACACACTGCACACTCACAACTTGTACACACTCCACACTCACACCTTGTACACTCCACGCTCACACCTTGTACGCACTCCACACTCACGCCTTGTACACACACCACACTCACGCCTTGTGCACTCCGTACTCACACCTTGTACACTCCACACTCACACCTTATACACACTCCACACTCACACCTTTTACACACTCCACACTCACACCTTGTACACTCCACACTCACACCTTGTACACTCCACACTCACACCTTGTACACACTCCACACTCACACCTTGTACACTCCACACTCACACCATGTAGACTCCACACTCACACCTTTTACACACTCCACACTCACACCTTGTACACTCCACACTCACACCTTGTACACATCCACACTCACACCTTGTACACTCCACACTCACACCTTGTGCACTCCACACTCACACCTTGTACACTCCATACACACACCATGTACACTCCACACTCACACCTTGTACACACTCCACACCCACACCTTGTACACTCCACACTCACACCTTGTACACTCCACACTCACACCGTGTACACACTGCACACTCACAACTTGTACACTCCACACTCACACCTTGTACACTCCACACTCACACCTTGTACACTCCACACTCACACCTTGTACACTCCACACTCACACCTTATATACTCCACACTCACACCTTGTACAATCCACACTCACACCTTGTACACTCCACACTCACACCTTGTACACACTCCACACTCACACCTTCTACACACTCCACACTCACACCTTGTACTCTCCACACTCACACCTTGTACACTGCACACTCACACCTTGTACACACTCCACACTCACACCTTGTACACTCCACACTCACACCTTGTACACTCCACACTCACACCTTGTACACACTCCATACTCACACCTTGTACACACACCACACTCACTCCTTGCACACACTCCACACTCACACCTTGTACACACTCCACACTCACACGTTGTTCACACTCCACACTCACATCATGTACACTCCACACTCACACCTTGTACACTCCACACTCACACCTTGTACACTCCACACTCACATCTTGTACACTCCACACTCACACCATGTACACTCCACACTCACACCTTGTACACACTCCACACCCACACCTTGTACACTCCACACTCACACCTTGTACACTCCACACTCACACCGTGTACACACTGCACACTCACAACTTTACACTCCACACTCACACCTTGTACACTGCACACTCACACCTTGTACACACTCCACAATCACACCTTGTACACTCCACGCTCACACCTTGTACACACACCACACTCACACCTTGTACACATCCACACTCACACCTTGTACACTCCATACTCACACTTTGTACACTCCACACTCACACCTTGTACACTCCATACACACACCATGTACACTCCACACTCACACCTTGTACACACTCCACACCCACACCTTGTACACTCCACACTCACACCTTGTACACTCCACACTCACACCGTGTACACACTGCACTCTCACAACTTGTACACTCCACACTCACACCTTGTACACTCCACACTCACACCTTGTACACACACCACACTCACACTGAGTACACACTCCACACTCACACCTTGTACACTCCACACTCACACCATGTACACTCCACACTCACACCTTGTACACACTCCACACCCACACCTTGTACACTCCACACTTACACCTTGTACACTCCACACTCACACCGTGTACACACTGCACACTCACAACTTGTACACTCCACACTCACACCTTGTACACTGCACACTCACACCTTGTACACACTCCACAATCACACCTTGTACACTCCACGCTCAAACCTTGTACACACACCACACTCACACCTTGTACACATCCACACTCACACCTTGTACACTCCATACTCACACTTGGTACACTCCACACTCACACCTTGTACACTCCATACACACACCTTGTACACACTCCACACTCACACCTTTTCCACAATCCACACTCACACCTTCTACACACTCCACACTCTACACACTCCACACTCACACCTTGTACACTCCACACTCACAAAGTGTTCAATCCACACTCACACCTTGTACACTCCACACTCACACCTTGAACACTCCACACTCACACCTTGAACACACTACACACTCACATCTTGAACACACTGCACACTCACAACTTGTACACACTCCACACTCACACCTTGTACACTCCACGCTCACACCTTGTACACACTCCACACTCACGCCTTGTACACACTCCACACTCACGCCTTGTGCACTCCGTACTCACACCTTGTACACTCCACACTCACACCTTATACACACTCCACACTCACACCTTTTACACACTCCACACTCACACCTTGTACACTCCACACTCACACCTTGTACACACTCCACACTCACGCCTTGTACACACTCCACACTCACGCCTTGTGCACTCCGTACTCACACCTTGTACACTCCACACTCACACCTTGTACACACTCCACACTCACACCTTGTACACACTCCACACGCACAACATGGACACACCACACTCACACCTTGTACACTCCACACTCACACCTTGTACATTGCACACTCACACCTTGTACACACTCCACACTCATACCTTTTCCACACTCCACACTCACACCTTGCACACACTCCACACTCACACCTTGTACACACTCCAAACTCACACCTTGTACACACTCCACACTCACACCTTGTACACTCCATACTCACACCTTGTACACTCCACACTCACACCTTGGACACACTCCACACTCACACCTTGGACACACTCCACACTCACACTGAGTACACACTCCACACTCACACCTTGTACACTCCACATTCACACCTTGTACACACTCCACACCCACACCTTGTACACTCCACACTCACACCTTGTACACTCCACACTCACACCGTGTACACACTGCACACTCACGCCTTGTACACTCCGTACTCACACCTTGTACACTCCACACTCACACCTTGTACACTCCCCACTCACACCTTGTACACACTCCATACTCACACCTTGTCCACACTCCACACTCACACCTTGTACACACGCCACACGCACACCTTGTACACTCCACACTCACACCTTGTACACTCCACACTAACACCTTGTACACACTCCACACTCACACCTTTTACACACTCCACACTCACACCTTGTACACTCCACACTCACACCTTGTACACACTCCACACTCACACCTTTTACACACTCCACACTCACACCTTCTACACACTCCACACTCACACCTTGTACACACTCCACACGCACAACATGTACACACCACACTCACACCTTGTACACTCCACACTCACACCTTGTACATTGCACACTCACACCTTGTACACACTCCACACTCATACCTTTTCCACACTCCACACTCACACCTTGCACACACTCCACACTCACACCTTGTACACACTCCACACTCACACCTTGTACACACTCCACACTCACACCTTGTACACTCCATACTCACACCTTGTACACTCCACACTCACACCTTGTGCACTCCACACTCACACCTTGTACACACTCCACACTCACACCTTGTACACACTCCACACTCACACCTTGGACACACTCCACACTCACACCTTGTACACACTCCACACTCACACCTTGTACACTCCACACTCACAACCTGTACACACTCCACACTCACAACTTTTACGCACTCCACACTCACACCTTGTACACTCCACACTCACACCTTGTACACACTCCGCACTCACACCTTGTACACTCCACACTCACACCGTGTACACACTCCACACTCACACCTTGTACACTCCACACTCACACCTTGTACACTCCACACTCACACCTTGTACACTCCACACTCACACCTTGTACACACTCCACACTCACACCTTCACACTCCACACTCACACCTTGTACACACTCCACACTCACACTTTGTACAAACTCGACACTCACACCTTGTACACTCCATACTCACACCTTGTACACTCCACACTCACACCTTGTACACTCCACACTCACACCTTGTACACTCCACACTCACACCTTGTACACACTCCACACTCACACCTTGTACACACTCCACACTCACACCTTGTACACTCCACACTCACACCTTGTAAACTCCACACTCACACCTTGTACACACTCCACACGCACACCTTGTACACACTCCACACTCACACGTTGTACACTCCACACTCACAACTTGTACACTCCACACTCACACCTTGTACACTCCACACTCACAACTTGTACACTCCACACTCACACCATGTACACTCCACACTCACACCTTGTACACACTCCACACTCACACCTTGTACACTCCACACTCACACCTTGTACACTCTGCACTCACACCTTCTACACACTCCACACTCACACCTTGTACACTCCACACTCACACCTTGTACACACTCCACACTCACACCTTGAACACGCTCCACACGCACACCTTGTACACTCCACACTCACACCTTGTACACTCCACACTCACACCTTCTACACTCCACACTCACACCTTGTACACACTCCACACTCACACCTTGTACACTCCACACTCACACCTTGTACACTCCATACTCACACCTTGCACACTCCATACTCACACCTTGTACACACTCGAAACTCACAACTGATACACACGCCACACTCACACCTTGTACACTCCACACACACACCATGTACACTCCACACTCACACCTTGTACACACTCCACAATCACAACTTGTACACACTCCACACTCACACCTTGTACACTCCAAACTCACACCTTGGACACACTCCACACTCACACCTTTTATACTCCACACTCACACCTTGTACACACTCCACACTCACACCTTGTACACTCCATACTCACACCTTGTACACTCCACACTCACACCTTGTACACTCCAAACTCACACCTTCGACACACTCCACACTCACACCTTGTACACTCCACACTCACACCTTGTACACTCCACACTCACACCATGTACACTCCACACTCACACCTTGTACACACTCCACACTCACACCTTGTACACTCCACACTCACACCTTGGACACTCCGCACTCACACCTTGAACACACTCCACACTCACACCTTGTACACACTCCACACTCACACCTTGTACACTCCACACTCACACCTTGTACACTCTAAACTCACACCTTGTACACTCCACACTCACACCTTGTACACACTCCACACTCACACCTTTTACACACTCCACACGCACACCTTGTACACTCCACACTCACACCTTGTACACTCCACACTCACACCTTGTATACACTCCACACTCACACCTTTTCACACTCCACACTCACACCTTGTACACTCCATACTCACACCTTGTACACTCCACACTCAAACCTTGTACACTCCATACTCACACCTTGTACACACTCCACACTCACACCTTTCACACATGCTTCACTCACACCTTCTACAAACTCCAGACTCACACCATGTACACACTCCACACTCACAATTTGTACACTCCACACTCACACCTAGTACACACTCCACACTCACAACTTGTACACTCCACACTCACACCTTGTACACTCCACACTCACACCATGTACACTCCACACTCACACCTTGTACACACTCCACACTCACACCTTGTACACTCCACACTCACACCTTGTACACTCCATACTCACACCTTGTACACTCCACACTCACACCTTGTACATTGCACACTCACACCTTGTACACACTCCACACTCATACCTTGTACACACTCCACACTCACACGTTGTACACACTCCACACTCACAACTTCTACACACTCCACACTCACACCTTGTACACTCCACATACAACTTGTACACACTCCACACTCACAACTTGTACACACTCCGCACTCACACTGTGTACACACTCCACACTCACACCTTGTACACTCCACACTCACACCATGTAGACTCCACACTCACACCTTTTACACACTCCACACTCACACCTTCTGCAGTCCACACTCACACCTTGTACACTCCACACTCACACCTTGTACACACTCCACACTCACAGCTTGTACACTCCACACTCACACCTTGTACACTGCACACTCACACCTTCTGCACACTCCACACTCACACCTTCACACTCCACACTCGCACCTTGTACACACTCCACACTCACACCTTGTACACTCCACACTCACACCTTGTACACACTCCACACTCACACCTTGTACACATGCCGCACTCACACCTTGCACACTCCATACTCACACCTTGTACACTCCACACCCGCACCTTGTACACTCCACACTCACACCTTGTACACACTCCACACTCACACCTTTTCCACACTACACACTCACACCTTCTACACACTCCACACTCACACCTTGTACACTCCACACTCACACCTTGTACACACTCCACACTCACACCTTGTACACACTCCACACTCACACCTTTTCACACTCCACACTCACACCTTGTACACTCCATACTCACACCTTGTACACTCCACACTCAAACCTTGTACACTCCATACTCACACCTTGTACACACTCCACACTCACACCTTTCACACATGCCACACTCACACCTTCTACAAACTCCAGACTCACACCATGTACACACTCCACACTCACAATTTGTACACTCCACACTCACACCTAGTACACACTCCACACTCACAACTTGTACACTCCACACTCACACCTTGTACACTCCACACTCACACCTTGTACACACTCCACACTCACACCTTGTACACTCCACACTCACACCTTGTACACTCCACACTCAAACCTTGTACACTCCATACTCACACCTTGTACACACTCCACACTCACACCTTTCACACATGCTTCACTCACACCTTCTACAAACTCCAGACTCACACCATGTACACACTCCACACTCACAATTTGTACACTCCACACTCACACCTAGTACACACTCCACACTCACAACTTGTACACTCCACACTCACACCTTGTACACTCCACACTCACACCATGTACACTCCACACTCACACCTTGTACACACTCCACACTCACACCTTGTACACTCCACACTCACACCTTGTACACTCCATACTCACACCTTGTACACTCCACACTCACACCTTGTACATTGCACACTCACACCTTGTACACACTCCACACTCATACCTTGTACACACTCCACACTCACACGTTGTACACACTCCACACTCACACCTTTTCCACACTACACACTCACACCTTCTACACACTCCACACTCACACCTTGTACACTCCACACTCACACCTTGTACACACTCCACACTCACACCTTTTCCACACTACACACTCACACCTTCTACACACTCCACACTCACACCTTGTACACTCCACACTCACACCTTGTACACACTCCACACTCACACCTTGTACACACTCCACACTCACACCTTTTCACACTCCACACTCACACCTTGTACACTCCATACTCACACCTTGTACACTCCACACTCACACCTTGTGCACTCCACACTCACACCTTGTACACACTCCACACTCACACCTTGTACACACTCCACACTCACACCTTGGACACACTCCACACTCACACCTTGTACACACTCCACACTCACACCTTGTACACTCCACACTCACAACCTGTACACACTCCACACTCACAACTTTTACGCACTCCACACTCACACCTTGTACACTCCACACTCACACCTTGTACACACTCCGCACTCACACCTTGTACACTCCACACTCACACCGTGTACACACTCCACACTCACACCTTGTACACTCCACACTCACACCTTGTACACTCCACACTCACACCTTGTACACTCCACACTCACACCTTGTACACACTCCACACTCACACCTTCACACTCCACACTCACACCTTGGACACACTCCACACTCACACTTTGTACAAACTCGACACTCACACCTTGTACACTCCATACTCACACCTTGTACACTCCACACTCACACCTTGTACACTCCACACTCACACCTTGTACACTCCACACTCACACCTTGTACACACTCCACACTCACACCTTGTACACACTCCACACTCACACCTTGTACACTCCACACTCACACCTTGTAAACTCCACACTCACACCTTGTACACACTCCACACGCACACCTTGTACACACTCCACACTCACACGTTGTACACTCCACACTCACAACTTGTACACTCCACACTCACACCTTGTACACTCCACACTCACAACTTGTACACTCCACACTCACACCATGTACACTCCACACTCACACCTTGTACACACTCCACACTCACACCTTGTACACTCCACACTCACACCTTGTACACTCTGCACTCACACCTTCTACACACTCCACACTCACACCTTGTACACTCCACACTCACACCTTGTACACACTCCACACTCACACCTTGAACACGCTCCACACGCACACCTTGTACACTCCACACTCACACCTTGTACACTCCACACTCACACCTTCTACACTCCACACTCACACCTTGTACACACTCCACACTCACACCTTGTACACTCCACACTCACACCTTGTACACTCCATACTCACACCTTGCACACTCCATACTCACACCTTGTACACACTCGAAACTCACAACTGATACACACGCCACACTCACACCTTGTACACTCCACACACACACCATGTACACTCCACACTCACACCTTGTACACACTCCACAATCACAACTTGTACACACTCCACACTCACACCTTGTACACTCCAAACTCACACCTTGGACACACTCCACACTCACACCTTTTATACTCCACACTCACACCTTGTACACACTCCACACTCACACCTTGTACACTCCATACTCACACCTTGTACACTCCACACTCACACCTTGTACACTCCAAACTCACACCTTCGACACACTCCACACTCACACCTTGTACACTCCACACTCACACCTTGTACACTCCACACTCACACCATGTACACTCCACACTCACACCTTGTACACACTCCACACTCACACCTTGTACACTCCACACTCACACCTTGGACACTCCGCACTCACACCTTGAACACACTCCACACTCACACCTTGTACACACTCCACACTCACACCTTGTACACTCCACACTCACACCTTGTACACTCTAAACTCACACCTTGTACACTCCACACTCACACCTTGTACACACTCCACACTCACACCTTTTACACACTCCACACGCACACCTTGTACACTCCACACTCACACCTTGTACACTCCACACTCACACCTTGTATACACTCCACACTCACACCTTTTCACACTCCACACTCACACCTTGTACACTCCATACTCACACCTTGTACACTCCACACTCAAACCTTGTACACTCCATACTCACACCTTGTACACACTCCACACTCACACCTTTCACACATGCTTCACTCACACCTTCTACAAACTCCAGACTCACACCATGTACACACTCCACACTCACAATTTGTACACTCCACACTCACACCTAGTACACACTCCACACTCACAACTTGTACACTCCACACTCACACCTTGTACACTCCACACTCACACCATGTACACTCCACACTCACACCTTGTACACACTCCACACTCACACCTTGTACACTCCACACTCACACCTTGTACACTCCATACTCACACCTTGTACACTCCACACTCACACCTTGTACATTGCACACTCACACCTTGTACACACTCCACACTCATACCTTGTACACACTCCACACTCACACGTTGTACACACTCCACACTCACAACTTCTACACACTCCACACTCACACCTTGTACACTCCACATACAACTTGTACACACTCCACACTCACAACTTGTACACACTCCGCACTCACACTGTGTACACACTCCACACTCACACCTTGTACACTCCACACTCACACCATGTAGACTCCACACTCACACCTTTTACACACTCCACACTCACACCTTCTGCAGTCCACACTCACACCTTGTACACTCCACACTCACACCTTGTACACACTCCACACTCACAGCTTGTACACTCCACACTCACACCTTGTACACTGCACACTCACACCTTCTGCACACTCCACACTCACACCTTCACACTCCACACTCGCACCTTGTACACACTCCACACTCACACCTTGTACACTCCACACTCACACCTTGTACACACTCCACACTCACACCTTGTACACATGCCGCACTCACACCTTGCACACTCCATACTCACACCTTGTACACTCCACACCCGCACCTTGTACACTCCACACTCACACCTTGTACACACTCCACACTCACACCTTTTCCACACTACACACTCACACCTTCTACACACTCCACACTCACACCTTGTACACTCCACACTCACACCTTGTACACACTCCACACTCACACCTTGTACACACTCCACACTCACACCTTTTCACACTCCACACTCACACCTTGTACACTCCATACTCACACCTTGTACACTCCACACTCAAACCTTGTACACTCCATACTCACACCTTGTACACACTCCACACTCACACCTTTCACACATGCCACACTCACACCTTCTACAAACTCCAGACTCACACCATGTACACACTCCACACTCACAATTTGTACACTCCACACTCACACCTAGTACACACTCCACACTCACAACTTGTACACTCCACACTCACACCTTGTACACTCCACACTCACACCTTGTACACACTCCACACTCACACCTTGTACACTCCACACTCACACCTTGTACACTCCACACTCAAACCTTGTACACTCCATACTCACACCTTGTACACACTCCACACTCACACCTTTCACACATGCTTCACTCACACCTTCTACAAACTCCAGACTCACACCATGTACACACTCCACACTCACAATTTGTACACTCCACACTCACACCTAGTACACACTCCACACTCACAACTTGTACACTCCACACTCACACCTTGTACACTCCACACTCACACCATGTACACTCCACACTCACACCTTGTACACACTCCACACTCACACCTTGTACACTCCACACTCACACCTTGTACACTCCATACTCACACCTTGTACACTCCACACTCACACCTTGTACATTGCACACTCACACCTTGTACACACTCCACACTCATACCTTGTACACACTCCACACTCACACGTTGTACACACTCCACACTCACACCTTTTCCACACTACACACTCACACCTTCTACACACTCCACACTCACACCTTGTACACTCCACACTCACACCTTGTACACACTCCACACTCACACCTTTTCCACACTACACACTCACACCTTCTACACACTCCACACTCACACCTTGTACACTCCACACTCACACCTTGTACACACTCCACACTCACACCTTGTACACACTCCACACTCACACCTTTTCACACTCCACACTCACACCTTGTACACTCCATACTCACACCTTGTACACTCCACACTCAAACCTTGTACACTCCATACTCACACCTTGTACACACTCCACACTCACACCTTTCACACATGCCACACTCACACCTTCTACAAACTCCAGACTCACACCATGTACACACTCCACACTCACAATTTGTACACTCCACACTCACACCTAGTACACACTCCACACTCACAACTTGTACACTCCACACTCACACCTTGTACACTCCACACTCACACCTTGTACACTCCACACTCACACCTTGTACACACTCCACACTCACACCTTGTACACTCCACACTCACACCTTGTACACTCCACACTCACACCTTGTACATTGCACACTCACACCTTGTACACACTCCACACTCATACCTTGTACACACTCCACACTCACAACTTGTACACTCCACACTCACACCATGTACACTCCACACTCACACCTTGTACACACTCCACACTCACACCTTGTACACACTCCACACTCACAGCTTGTACACTCCACACTCACACCTTGTACACTGCACACTCACACCTTCTGCACACTCCACACTCACACCTTCACACTCCACACTCGCACCTTGTACACACTCCACACTCACACCTTGTACACTCCACACTCACACCTTGTACACACTCCACACTCACACCTTGTACACATGCCACACTCACACCTTGCACACTCCATACTCACACCTTGTACACTCCACACCCGCACCTTGTACACTCCACACTCACACCTTGTACACACTCCACACTCACACCTTTTCCACACTACACACTCACACCTTCTACACACTCCACACTCACACCTTGTACACTCCACACTCACACCTTGTACACACTCCACACTCACACCTTGTACACACTCCACACTCACACCTTTTCACACTCCACACTCACACCTTGTACACTCCATACTCACACCTTGTACACTCCACACTCAAAACTTGTACACTCCATACTCACACCTTGTACACACTCCACACTCACACCTTTCACACATGCCACACTCACACCTTCTACAAACTCCAGACTCACACCATGTACACACTCCACACTCACAATTTGTACACTCCACACTCACACCTAGTACACACTCCACACTCACAACTTGTACACTCCACACTCACACCTTGTACACTCCACACTCACACCTTGTACACTCCACACTCACACCTTGTACACACTCCACACTCACACCTTGTACACTCCACACTCACACCTTGTACACTCCATACTCACACCTTGTACACTCCACACTCAAACCTTGTACACTCCATACTCACACCTTGTACACACTCCACACTCACACCTTTCACACATGCTTCACTCACACCTTCTACAAACTCCAGACTCACACCATGTACACACTCCACACTCACAATTTGTACACTCCACACTCACACCTAGTACACACTCCACACTCACAACTTGTACACTCCACACTCACACCTTGTACACTCCACACTCACACCATGTACACTCCACACTCACACCTTGTACACACTCCACACTCACACCTTGTACACTCCACACTCACACCTTGTACACTCCATACTCACACCTTGTACACTCCACACTCACACCTTGTACATTGCACACTCACACCTTGTACACACTCCACACTCATACCTTGTACACACTCCACACTCACACGTTGTACACACTCCACACTCACAACTTCTACACACTCCACACTCACACCTTGTACACTCCACATACAACTTGTACACACTCCACACTCACAACTTGTACACACTCCGCACTCACACTGTGTACACACTCCACACTCACACCTTGTACACTCCACACTCACACCATGTAGACTCCACACTCACACCTTTTACACACTCCACACTCACACCTTCTACAGTCCACACTCACACCTTGTACACTCCACACTCACACCTTGTACACACTCCACACTCACAGCTTGTACACTCCACACTCACACCTTGTACACTGCACACTCACACCTTCTGCACACTCCACACTCACACCTTCACACTCCACACTCGCACCTTGTACACACTCCACACTCACACCTTGTACACTCCACACTCACACCTTGTACACACTCCACACTCACACCTTGTACACATGCCACACTCACACCTTGCACACTCCATACTCACACCTTGTACACTCCACACCCGCACCTTGTACACTCCACACTCACACCTTGTACACACTCCACACTCACACCTTTTCCACACTACACACTCACACCTTCTACACACTCCACACTCACACCTTGTACACTCCACACTCACACCTTGTACACACTCCACACTCACACCTTGTACACACTCCACACTCACACCTTTTCACACTCCACACTCACACCTTGTACACTCCATACTCACACCTTGTACACTCCACACTCAAACCTTGTACACTCCATACTCACACCTTGTACACACTCCACACTCACACCTTTCACACATGCCACACTCACACCTTCTACAAACTCCAGACTCACACCATGTACACACTCCACACTCACAATTTGTACACTCCACACTCACACCTAGTACACACTCCACACTCACAACTTGTACACTCCACACTCACACCTTGTACACTCCACACTCACACCTTGTACACTCCACACTCACACCTTGTACACACTCCACACTCACACCTTGTACACTCCACACTCACACCTTGTACACTCCATACTCACACCTTGTACACTCCACACTCACACCTTGTACATTGCACACTCACACCTTGTACACACTCCACACTCATACCTTGTACACACTCCACACTCACACGTTGTACACACTCCACACTCACAACTTCTACACACTCCACACTCACACCTTGTACACTCCACATACAACTTGTACACACTCCACACTCACAACTTGTACACACTCCGCACTCACACTGTGTACACACTCCACACTCACACCTTGTACACTCCACACTCACACCATGTAGACTCCACAATCACACCTTTTACACACTCCACACTCACACCTTCTACAGTCCACACTCACACCTTGTACACTCCACACTCACACCTTGTACACACTCTACACTCACAACTTGTACACTCCACACTCACACCTTGTACACTGCACACTCACACCTTGTGCACACTCCACACTCACACCTTCACACTCCACACTCGCACCTTGTACACACTCCACACTCACACCTTGTACACTCCACACTCACACCTTGTACACACTCCACACTCACACCTTGTACACATGCCACACTCACACCTTGCACACTCCATACTCACACCTTGTACACTCCACACCCGCACCTTGTACACTCCACACTCACACCTTGTACACACTCCACACTCACACCTTTTCCACACTACACACTCACACCTTCTACAAACTCCACACTCACACCTTGTACACTCCACACTCACACCTTGTACACTCCACACTCACAACTTGTACACTCCACACTCACACCATGTACACTCCACACTCACACCTTGTACACACTCCACACTCACACCTTGTACACTCCACACTCACACCTTGTACACTCTGCACTCACACCTTCTACACACTCCACACTCACACCTTGTACACTCCACACTCACACCTTGTACACACTCCACACTCACACCTTGAACACGCTCCACACGCACACCTTGTACACTCCACACTCACACCTTGTACACTCCACACTCACACCTTGTACACTCCACACTCACACCATGTACACTCCACACTCACACCTTGTACACACTCCACACTCACACCTTGTACACTCCACACTCACACCTTGGACACTCCGCACTCACACCTTGAACACACTCCACACTCACACCTTGTACACACTCCACACTCACACCTTGTACACTCCACACTCACACCTTGTACACTCTAAACTCACACCTTGTACACTCCACACTCACACCTTGTACACACTCCACACTCACACCTTTTACACACTCCACACGCACACCTTGTACACTCCACACTCACACCTTGTACACTCCACACTCACACCTTGTATACACTCCACACTCACACCTTTTCACACTCCACACTCACACCTTGTACACTCCATACTCACACCTTGTACACTCCACACTCAAACCTTGTACACTCCATACTCACACCTTGTACACACTCCACACTCACACCTTTCACACATGCTTCACTCACACCTTCTACAAACTCCAGACTCACACCATGTACACACTCCACACTCACAATTTGTACACTCCACACTCACACCTAGTACACACTCCACACTCACAACTTGTACACTCCACACTCACACCTTGTACACTCCACACTCACACCATGTACACTCCACACTCACACCTTGTACACACTCCACACTCACACCTTGTACACTCCACACTCACACCTTGTACACTCCATACTCACACCTTGTACACTCCACACTCACACCTTGTACATTGCACACTCACACCTTGTACACACTCCACACTCATACCTTGTACACACTCCACACTCACACGTTGTACACACTCCACACTCACAACTTCTACACACTCCACACTCACACCTTGTACACTCCACATACAACTTGTACACACTCCACACTCACAACTTGTACACACTCCGCACTCACACTGTGTACACACTCCACACTCACACCTTGTACACTCCACACTCACACCATGTAGACTCCACACTCACACCTTTTACACACTCCACACTCACACCTTCTACAGTCCACACTCACACCTTGTACACTCCACACTCACACCTTGTACACACTCCACACTCACAGCTTGTACACTCCACACTCACACCTTGTACACTGCACACTCACACCTTCTGCACACTCCACACTCACACCTTCACACTCCACACTCGCACCTTGTACACACTCCACACTCACACCTTGTACACTCCACACTCACACCTTGTACACACTCCACACTCACACCTTGTACACATGCCGCACTCACACCTTGCACACTCCATACTCACACCTTGTACACTCCACACCCGCACCTTGTACACTCCACACTCACACCTTGTACACACTCCACACTCACACCTTTTCCACACTACACACTCACACCTTCTACACACTCCACACTCACACCTTGTACACTCCACACTCACACCTTGTACACACTCCACACTCACACCTTGTACACACTCCACACTCACACCTTTTCACACTCCACACTCACACCTTGTACACTCCATACTCACACCTTGTACACTCCACACTCAAACCTTGTACACTCCATACTCACACCTTGTACACACTCCACACTCACACCTTTCACACATGCCACACTCACACCTTCTACAAACTCCAGACTCACACCATGTACACACTCCACACTCACAATTTGTACACTCCACACTCACACCTAGTACACACTCCACACTCACAACTTGTACACTCCACACTCACACCTTGTACACTCCACACTCACACCTTGTACACTCCACACTCACACCTTGTACACACTCCACACTCACACCTTGTACACTCCACACTCACACCTTGTACACTCCACACTCAAACCTTGTACACTCCATACTCACACCTTGTACACACTCCACACTCACACCTTTCACACATGCTTCACTCACACCTTCTACAAACTCCAGACTCACACCATGTACACACTCCACACTCACAATTTGTACACTCCACACTCACACCTACTACACACTCCACACTCACAACTTGTACACTCCACACTCACACCTTGTACACTCCACACTCACACCATGTACACTCCACACTCACACCTTGTACACACTCCACACTCACACCTTGTACACTCCACACTCACACCTTGTACACTCCATACTCACACCTTGTACACTCCACACTCACACCTTGTACATGGCACACTCACACCTTGTACACACTCCACACTCATACCTTGTACACACTCCACACTCACACGTTGTACACACTCCACACTCACAACTTCTACACACTCCACACTCACACCTTGTACACTCCACATACAACTTGTACACACTCCACACTCACAACTTGTACACACTCCGCACTCACACTGTGTACACACTCCACACTCACACCTTGTACACTCCACACTCACACCATGTAGACTCCACACTCACACCTTTTACACACACCACACTCACAATTTGTACACTCCACACTCACACCTAGTACACACTCCACACTCACAACTTGTACACTCCACACTCACACCTTGTACACTCCACACTCACACCTTGTACACACTCCACACTCACACCTTGTACACTCCACACTCACACCTTGTACACTCCATACTCACACCTTGTACACTCCACACTCACACCTTGTACATTGCACACTCACACCTTGTACACACTCCACACTCATACCTTGTACACACTCCACACTCACACCTTGTACACTCCACACTCACACCATGTACACTCCACACTCACACCTTGTACACACTCCACACTCACACCTTGTACACACTCCACACTCACAGCTTGTACACTCCACACTCACACCTTGTACACTGCACACTCACACCTTCTGCACACTCCACACTCACACCTTCACACTCCACACTCGCACCTTGTACACACTCCACACTCACACCTTGTACACTCCACACTCACACCTTGTACACACTCCACACTCACACCTTGTACACATGCCACACTCACACCTTGCACACTCCATACTCACACCTTGTACACTCCACACCCGCACCTTGTACACTCCACACTCACACCTTGTACACACTCCACACTCACACCTTTTCCACACTACACACTCACACCTTCTACACACTCCACACTCACACCTTGTACACTCCACACTCACACCTTGTACACACTCCACACTCACACCTTGTACACACTCCACACTCACACCTTTTCACACTCCACACTCACACCTTGTACACTCCATACTCACACCTTGTACACTCCACACTCAAACCTTGTACACTCCATACTCACACCTTGTACACACTCCACACTCACACCTTTCACACATGCCACACTCACACCTTCTACAAACTCCAGACTCACACCATGTACACACTCCACACTCACAATTTGTACACTCCACACTCACACCTAGTACACACTCCACACTCACAACTTGTACACTCCACACTCACACCTTGTACACTCCACACTCACACCTTGTACACTCCACACTCACACCTTGTACACACTCCACACTCACACCTTGTACACTCCACACTCACACCTTGTACACTCCATACTCACACCTTGTACACTCCACACTCAAACCTTGTACACTCCATACTCACACCTTGTACACACTCCACACTCACACCTTTCACACATGCTTCACTCACACCTTCTACAAACTCCAGACTCACACCATGTACACACTCCACACTCACAATTTGTACACTCCACACTCACACCTAGTACACACTCCACACTCACAACTTGTACACTCCACACTCACACCTTGTACACTCCACACTCACACCATGTACACTCCACACTCACACCTTGTACACACTCCACACTCACACCTTGTACACTCCACACTCACACCTTGTACACTCCATACTCACACCTTGTACACTCCACACTCACACCTTGTACATTGCACACTCACACCTTGTACACACTCCACACTCATACCTTGTACACACTCCACACTCACACGTTGTACACACTCCACACTCACAACTTCTACACACTCCACACTCACACCTTGTACACTCCACATACAACTTGTACACACTCCACACTCACAACTTGTACACACTCCGCACTCACACTGTGTACACACTCCACACTCACACCTTGTACACTCCACACTCACACCATGTAGACTCCACACTCACACCTTTTACACACTCCACACTCACACCTTCTACAGTCCACACTCACACCTTGTACACTCCACACTCACACCTTGTACACACTCCACACTCACAGCTTGTACACTCCACACTCACACCTTGTACACTGCACACTCACACCTTCTGCACACTCCACACTCACACCTTCACACTCCACACTCGCACCTTGTACACACTCCACACTCACACCTTGTACACTCCACACTCACACCTTGTACACACTCCACACTCACACCTTGTACACATGCCACACTCACACCTTGCACACTCCATACTCACACCTTGTACACTCCACACCCGCACCTTGTACACTCCACACTCACACCTTGTACACACTCCACACTCACACCTTTTCCACACTACACACTCACACCTTCTACACACTCCACACTCACACCTTGTACACTCCACACTCACACCTTGTACACACTCCACACTCACACCTTGTACACACTCCACACTCACACCTTTTCACACTCCACACTCACACCTTGTACACTCCATACTCACACCTTGTACACTCCACACTCAAACCTTGTACACTCCATACTCACACCTTGTACACACTCCACACTCACACCTTTCACACATGCCACACTCACACCTTCTACAAACTCCAGACTCACACCATGTACACACTCCACACTCACAATTTGTACACTCCACACTCACACCTAGTACACACTCCACACTCACAACTTGTACACTCCACACTCACACCTTGTACACTCCACACTCACACCTTGTACACTCCACACTCACACCTTGTACACACTCCACACTCACACCTTGTACACTCCACACTCACACCTTGTACACTCCATACTCACACCTTGTACACTCCACACTCACACCTTGTACATTGCACACTCACACCTTGTACACACTCCACACTCATACCTTGTACACACTCCACACTCACACGTTGTACACACTCCACACTCACAACTTCTACACACTCCACACTCACACCTTGTACACTCCACATACAACTTGTACACACTCCACACTCACAACTTGTACACACTCCGCACTCACACTGTGTACACACTCCACACTCACACCTTGTACACTCCACACTCACACCATGTAGACTCCACAATCACACCTTTTACACACTCCACACTCACACCTTCTACAGTCCACACTCACACCTTGTACACTCCACACTCACACCTTGTACACACTCTACACTCACAAATTGTACACTCCACACTCACACCTTGTACACTGCACACTCACACCTTGTGCACACTCCACACTCACACCTTCACACTCCACACTCGCACCTTGTACACACTCCACACTCACACCTTGTACACTCCACACTCACACCTTGTACACACTCCACACTCACACCTTGTACACATGCCACACTCACACCTTGCACACTCCATACTCACACCTTGTACACTCCACACCCGCACCTTGTACACTCCACACTCACACCTTGTACACACTCCACACTCACACCTTTTCCACACTACACACTCACACCTTCTACAAACTCCACACTCACACCTTGTACACTCCACACTCACACCTTGTACACTCCACACTCACAACTTGTACACTCCACACTCACACCATGTACACTCCACACTCACACCTTGTACACACTCCACACTCACACCTTGTACACTCCACACTCACACCTTGTACACTCTGCACTCACACCTTCTACACACTCCACACTCACACCTTGTACACTCCACACTCACACCTTGTACACACTCCACACTCACACCTTGAACACGCTCCACACGCACACCTTGTACACTCCACACTCACACCTTGTACACTCCACACTCACACCTTCTACACTCCACACTCACACCTTGTACACACTCCACACTCACACCTTGTACACTCCACACTCACACCTTGTACACTCCATACTCACACCTTGCACACTCCATACTCACACCTTGTACACACTCGAAACTCACAACTGGTACACACGCCACACTCACACCTTGTACACTCCACACACACACCATGTACACTCCACACTCACACCTTGTACACACTCCACAATCACAACTTGTACACACTCCACACTCACACCTTGTACACTCCAAACTCACACCTTGGACACACTCCACACTCACACCTTTTATACTCCACACTCACACCTTGGACACACTCCACACTCACACCTTGTACAAACTCCACACTCACACCTTCGACACACTCCACACTCACACCTTGTACACACTCCACACTCACACCTTGTACACACTCCACACTCACACCTTGTACACACTCCACACTCACACCTTGTACACACTCCACACTCACACCTTGTACACTCCATACTCACACCTGTACACTCCACACTCACACCTTGTACACTCCAAACTCACACCTTCGACACACTCCACACTCACACCTTGTACACTCCACACTCACACCTTGTACACTCCACACTCACACCATGTACACTCCACACTCACACCTTGTACACACTCCACACTCACACCTTGTACACTCCACACTCACACCTTGTACACACTCCACACTCACACCTTTTCACACTCCACACTCACACCTTGTACTCTCCATACTCACACCTTGTACACTCCACACTCAAACCTTGTACACTCCATACTCACACCTTGTACACACTCCACACTCACACCTTTCACACATGCCACACTCACACCTTCTACAAACTCCAGACTCACACCATGTACACACTCCACACTCACAATTTGTACACTCCACACTCACACCTAGTACACACTCCACACTCACAACTTGTACACTCCACACTCACACCTTGTACACTCCACACTCACACCTTGTACACTCCACACTCACACCATGTACACTCCACACTCACACCTTGTACACACTCCACACTCACACCTTGTACACTCCACACTCACACCTTGTACACTCCATACTCACACCTTGTACACTCCACACTCACACCTTGTACATTGCACACTCACACCTTGTACACACTCCACACTCATACCTTGTACACACTCCACACTCACACGTTGTACACTCCACACTCACACCTTGTACACTCCACACTCACACCATGTACACTCCACACTCACACCTTGTACACACTCCACACTCACACCTTGTACACTCCACACTCACACCTTGTACACTCCACACTCACACCTTGTACACACTCCACACTCACACCTTGTACACACTCCACACTCACACCTTGTACACTCCACACTCACACCTTGTACACTCTAAACTCACACCTTGTACACTCCACACTCACACCTTGTACACACTCCACACTCACACCTTTTACACACTCCACACGCACACCTTGTACACTCCACACTCACACCTTGTACACTCCACACTCACACCTTGTACACACTCCACACTCACACCTTGTACACTCCACACTCACACCTTGTACACACTCCACACTCACACCTTGTACACTCCACACTCACACCTTGTACACACTCCACACTCACACCTTGTACACACTCCACACTCACACCTTTTCACACTCCACACTCACACCTTGTACACTCCACACTCACACCTTTCACACATGCCACACTCACACCTTCTACAAACTCCAGACTCACACCATGTACACACTCCACACTCACAATTTGTACACTCCACACTCACACCTAGTACACACTCCACACTCACAACTTGTACACTCCACACTCACACCTTGTACACTCCACACTCACACCTTGTACACTCCACACTCACACCATGTACACTCCACACTCACACCTTGTACACACTCCACACTCACACGTTGTACACTCCACACTCACACCTTGTACACTCCGCACTCACACCTTGTACACATTCCACACTCACACCTTGTACACACTCCACACTCACACCTTGTACACACTCCACACTCACACCTTGTACACACTCCACACTCACACCTTGTACACTCCATACTCACACCTTGTACACTCCACACTCACACCTTGTACACTCCACACTCACACCTTGCACACACTCCACACTCACACCTTGTACACTCCATACTCACACCTTGTGCACTCCACACTCACACCTTGTACACTCCACACTCACAACTTGTACACACTCCACACTCACACCTTTTCTACACTCCACACTCACACTTTCGACACACTCCACACTCACACCTTGTACACTCCACACTCACACCTTGTACACTCCACACTCACACCTTGTACACTCCACACTCACACCATGTACACTCCACACTCACACCTTCTACACACTCCACACTCACACCTTGTACACTCCACACTCACACCTTGTACACTCTGCACTCACACCTTGTACACACTCCACACTCACACCTTGTACACACTCCACACTCACACCTTGTACACTCCACACTCACACCTTGTACACTCTACACTCACACCTTGTACACTCCACACTCACACCTTGTACACACTCCACACTCACAACTTTTACACACTCCACACGCACACCTTGTACACTCCACACTCACATCTTGTACACTCCACACTCACACCTTGTACACACTCCACACTCACACCTTGTACACTCCACACTCACACCTTGTACACACTCCACACTCACACCTTGTACACTCCACACTCACACCTTTTACACACTCCACACTCACACCTTGTACACACTCCACACTCACACCTTTTCACACTCCACACTCACACCTTGTACACTCCATACTCACACCTTGTACACTCCACACTCAAACCTTGTACACTCCATACTCACACCTTGTACACACTCCACACTCACACCTTTTACACACGCCACACTCACACCTTCTACAAACTCCAGACTCACACCATGTACACACTCCACACTCACAATTTGTACACTCCACACTCACACCTAGTACACACTCCACACTCACAACTTGTACACTCCACACTCACACCTTGTACACTCCACACTCACACCTTGTACACTCCACACTCACACCATGTACACTCCACACTCACACCTTGTACACACTCCACACTCACACGTTGTACACTCCACACTCACACCTTGTACACTCCGCACTCACACCTTGTACACATTCCACACTCACACCTTGTACACACTCCACACTCACACCTTGTACACTCCACACTCACACATTGTACACACTCCACACTCACACCTTGCACACACTCCACACTCACACCTTGTACACTCCACACTCACACCTTGTACACTCCACACTCACACCTTGTACACACTCCACACTCACACCTTGTACACTCCACACTCACACCTTGTACACTCCAACTCACACCTTGTACACACTCCACACTCACACCTTGTACACTCCACACGCAGACCTTGTACACACTCCACACTCGCACCTTGTACACACTCCACACTCACACCTTGTACACTCCACACGCACACCTTGTACACCCTCCACACTCACACCATGTACACACTCCACACTCACATCTTGTACACACTCCACACTCACACCTTGTACACACTCCACACTCACACCTTGTACACTCCACACTCACACCTTGTACACACTCCACACTCACACCTTGTACACACTCCACACTCACACCTTGTACACACTCCATACTCACACCTTGTACACACTCCACACTCACACCTTGTACACTCCACACTCACACCTTGTACACACTCCACACTCACACCTTGTACACTCCACACTCACAACTTGTACACACTCCACACTCACACCTTGTACACACTCCACACTCACACCTTGTACACTCCACACTCACACCTTGTACACACTCCATACTCACACCTTGTACACTCCACACTCACACATTGTACACACTCCACACTCACACCTTCTGCACTCCACATTCACACCTTGTACAAACTCCACACTTGTAATGATATCAGCAAATAGAGATGGTATTTGCCTGTTCGATAATGATGCCTTAATAGCATGTTTGCAGGTATTGATTGCTTGTGCCTGACCAGCGGAGGTCATGTGACCGGGAAAGGCAAGTCAATGGAGTTGAGTTTCAGTTTTGTTCTAGATGCATCACAGCATCATGTCTCCTGTAAAAGCTGTATAAAAGAGTTGAACAATCTTTAGATTAAAAGATATTCTCTTTCATAAATGTCTCATCATTGAACCCACAAAGAAATCAATACAACACTCACACCTTCTCCACTCCATACTCACACCTTGTACACTCCACACTCACACAATGTACACACTCCACACTCACACCTTCTACACTCCACATTCACACCTTGTACAAACTCTACATTCACAACTTGTACAAACTCCACACTCACACATTGTACACTCCACAATCACACCTAATACACACTCCACACTGACCTTGTACTCTCCACACTCACACATTGTACACACTCCACACTCAAACCTTGTACACTCCACACTCACACCTTGTACACACTCCACACTCAAACCTTGTACACTCCACACTCACACCTTGTACACTCCACACTCACACCTTGTACACTCCACACTCAAACTTGTACACTCCACACTCACACCTTGTACACACTCCACACTCACACCTTGTACACACTCCACACTCACACCTTGTACACACTCCACACTCACACCTTGTACAAACTCCACACTCACACCTTGTACACACTCCACACTCACACTTTGTACACTCCACACACACACCATGTACACGCCACACTCACACCTTGTACACACTCCACATTCACACCTTGTACACACTCCACACTCACACCTTGTACACTCCAAACGCACACCTTGTACACACTCCACACTCACACCTTGTACACTCCAAACTCACACCTTGTACACACTCCACACTCACACCTTGTACACACCACACTCACACCTTGTACACACTCCACACTCACACCTTGTACAAACTCCACACTCACACCTTGTACACACTCCACACTCACACCTTGTACACTCCACACACACACCATGTACACTCCACACTCACACCTTGTACACACTCCACACTCACACCTTGTACACACTCCACAATCACACCTTGTAAACTCCAAACTCACACCTTGTACACACTCCACACTCAAACCTTGTACACTCCAAACTCATACCTTGTACACACTCCACACTCACACCTTGTACACTCCACACTCACAACTTGTACACTCCACACTCACACCTTGTACACTCCACACTCACAACTTGTACACACTCCACACTCACACCTTGTACACACTCCACATTCACACCTTGCACACTCCACACTCACACCTTGTACACATTCCATACTCACACCTTGTACACTCCACACGCACACCTTGTACACTCCAAACTCATACCTTGTACACACTCCACACTCACACCTTGTACACTCCACACTCACACCTTCTACACTCCACACTCACACCTTGTACACACTCCACACTCACACCTTGTACACACTCCACGCTCACACCTTGTACACTCCATACTCACAACTTTTACACTCCACACTCACACCTTGTACACACTCCATACTCACACCTTGTACAAACTCCACACTCACATCATGTACACACTCCACAAACACACCATGTACACTGCACACTCACACCTTGTACACTCCACACTCACACCTTGTGCACACTCCACACTCACACCTTGTACATACTCCACACTCACACCTTCTACACTCCACACTCACACCATGTACACACTCCACACTCACACCTTGTACACACTCCACACTCACGCCTTTTACACACTCCACACTCACACCTTCTACACACTCCACACTCACACCTTGTGCACTCCACACTCACAACTTGTACACACTCCACACTCACACCTTGTACACTCCACACTCACACATTGTACGCACTCCACACTCCCACCTTGTACACACTCCACACTCACACCTTGTACACTCCACACTCACACCTTGTACACTCCACACTCACACCTTGTACACACTCCACACTCACACCTTGTACACTCCACACTCACACCTTGTACACTCCAACTCACACCTTGTACACACTCCACACTCACACCTTGTACACTCCACACGCAGACCTTGTACACACTCCACACTCACACCTTGTACACACTCCACACTCACACCTTGTACACTCCACACGCACACCTTGTACACACTCCACACTCACACCATGTACACACTCCACACTCACATCTTGTACACACTCCACACTCACACCTTGCACACACTCCACACTCACACCTTGCACACACTCCACACTCACACCTTGTACACTCCACACTCACACCTTGTACACACTCCACACTCACACCTTGTACACACTCCACACCTACAGCTTGTACACTCCATACTCACACCTTGTACACTCCACACACACACCTTGTACACACTCCACACTCACACCTTCTACACACTCCACACTCATACGTTCTACACACTCCACACTCACACCTTGTACACTGCACACTCACAACTTATACACACTCCACACTCACACCTTGTACACACTCCACACTCACACCTTGTACACTCCACACTCACACCTTGTACACATTCCACACTCACACCTTGTACACTCCATACTCACACCTTGTACACTCCACACGCACACCTTGTACACACTCCACACTCACACCTTGTACAAACTCTACACTCACACCTTGTGCACACTCCACACTCACACCTTGTACACTCCACACACACACCATGTACACTCTACACTCACACCTTGTACACACTCCACACTCACACCTTGTACACACTCCACACTCACACCTTGTAAACTCCAAACTCACACCTTGTACACACTCCACACTCACACCTTGTACACTCCAAACTCATACCTTGTACACACTCCACACTCACACCTTGTACACTCCACACTCACACCTTCTACACTCCACACTCACACCTTGTACACACTCCACACTCACACCTTGTACACACTCCACGTTCACACCTTGTACACTCCATACTCACAACTTGTACACTCCACACTCACACTTGTACACACTCCATACTCACACCTTGTACAAACTCCACACTCACATCATGTACACACTCCACAAACACACCATGTACACTCCACGCTCACACCTTGTACACTCCACACTCACACCTTGTACACAATCCACACTCACACCTTGTACATACTCCACACTCACACCTTGTACACTCCACACTCACACCTTGTACACACTCCACACTCACACCTTGTACACACTCCACACTCACACCTTTTACACACTCCACACTCACACCTTCTACACACTCCACACTCACACCTTGTGCACTCCACACTCACAACTTGTACACACTCCACACTCACACCTTGTACACTCCACACTCACACATTGTACACACTCCACACTCACACCTTGTACACACTCCACACTCACACTGTGTACACACTCCACACTCACACCTTCTACACTCCACACTCACACCTTGTACACTCCACACTCACACCTTGTACACTCCACATTCACACCTTGTACACACTCCACACTCACACCTTCTACACTCCACACTCACATCTTGTACACACTGCACACTCACACCTTGTACACTCCACACTCACACTTTGTACACTGCACACTCACACCTTGTACACACTCCACACTCACACTTTTACACTCCACACTCGCACCTTGTACACACTCCACACTCACACCTTGTACACACTCCACATTCACAACTTGTACACTCCACACTCACACCTTGTACACACTCCACACTCACAACTTGTACACTCCATACTCACACCTTGTACACTCCACACTCACACCTTGTACATGCCACACTCACACCTTGTACACACTCCACACTCACACCTTTTACACACTCCACACTCACACCTTCTACACACTCCACACTTACACCTTCTACACTCCACACTCACACCATGCACACTCCACACTCACACCTTGTACACACTCCACATTCACACCTTGTACACTCCACACTCACACCTTGTACACTCTGCAGTCACACCTTGTACACACTCCACACTCACACCTTGTACACACTCCACACTCACACCTTGTACACTCCACACTCACACCTTGTACACTCCACACTCACACCTTGTACACTCTACACTCACACCTTGTACACACTCCACACTCACACCTTGTACACACTCCACACTCACACCTTGTACACACTCCACACTCACACCTTATACACACTCCACACTCACACCTAATACACTCCATACTCACACCCTGTACACTCCACACCGTCACCTTGTACACTCCACACTCACATCTTGTACACACTCCATACTCACACCTTTTACACACTCCGCACTCACACCTTCTACACACTCCACACTCACCCCTTGTACACACTGCACACTCACACCATCTACACTCCACACTCAAACCTTGTACACACTCCACACTCACACCTTGTACACTCCACACTCACACCTTTTACACACTCCACACTCACAAATTGTACACTCCACACTCACACCTTGTACACTCCACACTCACACCTTGTACACACTCCACACTCACACCTTGTACACACGCCATACTCACACCTTGTACAAACTCCACACTCACATCTTGTACACACTCCACACACACACCATGTACACTCCACACTCACACCTTGTACACTCCACACTCACACCTTGTACACACTCACACCTTGTACACACCCCACACTCACATCTTGTACACACTCCACACTCACACCTTGTACATACTCCACACTCACACCTTGTACACACTCCACACTCACACCTTTTACACACTCCACACTCACACCTTCTACACACTCCACACTCACACCTTGTACACTCCACACTCACACCATGTACACTCCACACTCACACCTTGTACACACTCCACATTCACACCTTGTACACTCCACACTCACACCTTGTACACTCTGCAGTCACACCTTGTACACACTCCACACTCACACCTTGTACACACTCCACACTCACACCTTGTACACTCCACACTCACACCTTGTACACTCCACACTCACACCTTGTACACACTCCACACTCACACCTTGTACACACTCCACACTCACACCTTGTACACACTCCACACTCACACCTTGTACACACTCCACACTCACACCTTGTACACACTCCACACTCACACCTAATACACTCCATACTCACACCCTGTACACTCTACACTCACACCTTGTACACACTCCACACTCACACCTAATACACTCCACACTCACACCTTGTACACACTCCACACTCACACCTTGTACACACGCCATACTCACACCTTGTACAAACTCCACACTCACATCTTGTACACACTCCACACACACACCATGTACACTCCACACTCACACCTTGTACACTCCACACTCACACCTTGTACACACTCACACCTTGTACACACCCCACACTCACATCTTGTACACACTCCACACTCACACCTTGTACATACTCCACACTCAAACCTTGTACACTCCACACTCACACCTTGTACACACCCCACACTCACATCTTGTACACACTCCACACTCACACCTTGTACATACTCCACACTCACACCTTGTACACTCCACACTCACACCTTGTACACACTCCACACTCACACCTTTTACACACTCCACACTCACACCTTCTACACACTCCACACTCACACCTTGTACACTCCTCACTCACAACTTGTACACACTCCACACTCACACCTTGTACACTCCACACTCACACATTGTACACACTCCACACTCACACCTTGTACACACCACACACACACCATGTACACTCCACACTCACACCTTGTACAAACTCCACACTCACACCTTGTACACACTCCACACTCACACCTTGTACACACTCCACACTCACACCTTGTACACACTCCACAATCACACCTTGTAAACTCCAAACTCATACCTTGTACACACTCCACACTCACACTTGTACACTCCACACTCACAACTTGTACACACTCCACACTCACACCTTGTACACACTCCACATTCACACCTTGTACACTCCACACTCACACCTTGTACACATTCCACACTCACACCTTGTACACTCCATACTCACACCTTGTGCACTCCACACGCACACCTTGTACACTCCAAACTCATACCTTGTACACACTCCACACTCACACCTTGTACACTCCACACTCACACCTTGTACACTCCACACTCACACCTTGTACACTCCACACTCAAACTTGTACACTCCACACTCACACGTTGTACACACTCCACAATCACACCTTGTACACACTCCACACTCACACCTTGTAGAAACTCCACATTCACAACTTGTACACTCCACAATCACACCTTATACACACTCCACACTCACCTTGTACTCGCCACACTCACACATTGTACACACTCCACACTCACACCTTGTACACACTCCACACTCAAACCTTGTACACTCCACACTCACACCTTGTACACTCCACACTCACACCTTGTACACTCCACACTCACACCTTCTGCACTCCATACTCACACCTTGTACACTCCACACTCACACAATGTACACACTCCACACTCACACCTTCTACACTCCACATTCACACCTTGTACAAACTCCACATTCACAACTTGTACACTCCACAATCACACCTTATACACACTCCACACTCACCTTGTACTCGCCACACTCACACATTGTACACACTCCACACTCACACCTTGTACACACTCCACACTCAAACCTTGTACACTCCACACTCACACCTTGTACACTCCACACTCACACCTTGTACACTCCACACTCACACCTTGTACACACTCCACACTCAAACTTGTACACTCCACACTCACACCTTGTACAGACTCCACACTCACACCTTGTACAAACTCCACACTCACACCTTGTACACACTCCACACTCACACCTTGTACACTCCACACACACACCATGTACACTCCACACTCACACCTTGTACACACTCCACACTCACACCTTGTACACACTCCACACTCACAACTTGTAAACTCCAAACTCACACCTTGTACACACTCCACACTCACACCTTGTACACACTCCACACTCACACCTTGTACACACTCGACGCTCACACCTTGTACACTCCATACTCACAACTTGTACACTCCACACTCACACCTTGTACACACTCCATACTCACACCTTGTACAAACTCCACACTCACATCTTGTACACACTCCACACACACACCATGTACACTCCACACTCACACATTGTACACTCCACACTCACACCTTGTACACACTCCACACTCACACCTTGTACACACTCCACACTCACACCTTGTACACACTCCACACTCACACCTTTTACACACTCCACACTCACACCTTCTACACACTCCACACTCACACCTTGTGCACTCCACACTCACAACTTGTACACACTCCACACTCACACCTTGTACACTCCACACTCACACATTTTACACACTCCACACTCACACCTTGTACACACTCCACACTCACACCTTGTACACTCCACACTCACACCTTGTACACTCCATACTCACAACTTGTACACACTCCACACTCACACCTTGTACACTCCACACTCACACATTTTACACACTCCACACTCACACCTTGTACACACTCCACACTCACACCTTGTACACACTCCATGCTCACACCTTGTACACTCCATACTCACAACTTGTACACTCCACACTCACACCTTGTACACACTCCATACTCACACCTTGTACCAACTCCACACTCACATCATGTACACACTCCACAAACACACCATGTACACTCCACACTCACACCTTGTACACTCCGCACTCACACCTTGTACACACTCCACACTCACACCTTGTACATACTCCACACTCACACCTTGTACACTCCACACTCACACCTTGTACACACTCCACACTCACACCTTGTACACACTCCACACTCACACCTTTTACACACTCCACACTCACACCTTCTACACACTCCACACTCACACCTTGTACACTCCACACTCACACCTTGTACACTCCACACTCACACCTTGTACACACTCCACATTCACACCTTGTACACTCCACACTCACACCTTGTACACACTCCACACTCACACCTTGTACACTCCACACGCAGACCTTGTACACACTCCACACTCACACCTTGTACACACTTCACACTCACACCATGTACACTCCACACTCACACCTTGTACACACTCCACACTCACACCTTGTACACACTCCACACCTACACCTTGTACACTCAGTACTCACACCTTGTACACGCCACACTCACACCTTGTACACACTCCACACTCACACCTTCTACACACTCCACACTCATACGTTCTACACACTCCACACTCACTCCTTGTACACTCCACACTCACAACTTGTACACACTCCACACTCACACCTTGTACACACTCCGCACTCACACCTTGTACACTCCACACTCACACCTTGTACACATCCCACACTCACACCTTGTACACTCCATACTCACATATTGTACACACTCCACACTCACACCTTCTACACTCCACATTCACACCTTGTACAATCTCCACACTTGTAATGATATCAGCAAATAGAGATGGTATTTGCCTGTTCGATTATGATGCCTTAATAGCATGCTTGCAGGTATTGATTGCTTGTGCCTGACCAGCGGAGGTCATGTGACCGGGAAAGGCAAGTCAGTGGATTTTAGTTTCAGTTTTGTTCTAGAAGCATCACAGCATCATGTCTCCTGTAAAAGCTGTATTATAGAGTTGAACAAACTTTAGATTAAAAGACATTGGCCTAGAAATTGGGTTTTGGCTTAGCCAGGGCTTTAGCGCTGGAAGTTAGTGCCGGCGCTAAGTCCCCCTGCGCGCGCCAAAAATTCAGCAGCGCCGCGCCCAAACGGCTGCCGGCGCTACTGAAGGGTCTTAGCGCCTGGAAAAGGCGTTTAGCGCCGCAATTCCGGCGCTGCGGCACCCGATGCGGTGCGGCAGGCTGGGGAAGTGCAGGCCTCCTCCTTCCGTTAAGGAGGAGCTGCCTGCACCCGGCCGCGGCCCGCGCAAATCTGTTTAAAAATGAGCCCGGCACCTCGGACAAGTGCCGGGCTTGCATCTGTTCCGGGGGGGGGGGGGGGGGAGAAGTCCGGGGAGGGAGCTGCGGGCAGGCGGCCGGCGGGAAAGCGGCCGGCCGCCGCGGGGCCTTTAATGCGCCGGCGCAAACACATGTTGGACTCTGTTGCCAGAGTCTTAGTTGCGGCTGCCACGGGCGAGGCGGCCGCAACTGAATTTCGGCGCTGGGGCCCGTCGGCATGGCAACCGGGACGCTGCGCACACCGATGACGTCATCGGTGCCGGCGCAGCGCTACCGGTGCAACGCCGCTTTAGGGCCCCAGGGAATTTTTCAACTGGCCATAACTCTGGCGCTAGTCCCTCTAGCGCCTCAAAAGCGGCGCTAAGATTAGTGAATTTCTAGGCCCTGCTCTTTCATAAATGTCTCATCATTGAACCCACAAAGAAATCAATACAACACTCACACCTTCTGCACTCCATACTCACACCTTGTACACTCCACACTCACACAATGTACACACTCCACACTCACACCTTCTACACTCCACATTCACACCTTGTACAAACTCCACATTCACAACTTGTACACTCCACAATCACACCTTATACACACTCCACACTCACCTTGTACTCGCCACACTCACACATTGTACACACTCCACACTCACACCTTGTACACACTCCACACTCAAACCTTGTACACTCCACACTCACACCTTGTACACTCCACACTCACACCTTGTACACTCCACACTCACACCTTGTACACACTCCACACTCAAACTTGTACACTCCACACTCACACCTTGTACAGACTCCACACTCACACCTTGTACAAACTCCACACTCACACCTTGTACACACTCCACACTCACACCTTGTACACTCCACACACACACCATGTACACTCCACACTCACACCTTGTACACACTCCACACTCACACCTTGTACACACTCCACACTCACAACTTGTAAACTCCAAACTCACACCTTGTACACACTCCACACTCACACCTTGTACACACTCCACACTCACACCTTGTACACACTCGACGCTCACACCTTGTACACTCCATACTCACAACTGGTACACTCCACACTCACACCTTGTACACACTCCATACTCACACCTTGTACAAACTCCACACTCACATCTTGTACACACTCCACACACACACCATGTACACTCCACACTCACACATTGTACACTCCACACTCACACCTTGTACACACTCCACACTCACACCTTGTACACACTCCACACTCACACCTTGTACACACTCCACACTCACACCTTTTACACACTCCACACTCACACCTTCTACACACTCCACACTCACACCTTGTGCACTCCACACTCACAACTTGTACACACTCCACACTCACACCTTGTACACTCCACACTCACACATTTTACACACTCCACACTCACACATTGTACACACTCCACACTCACACCTTGTACACTCCACACTCACACCTTGTACACACTCCACACTCACACCTTGTACACTCCACACTCACACCTTGTACACTCTAACTCACACCTTGTACACACTCCACACTCACAACTTGTACACTCCACACGCAGACCTTGTACACACTCCACACTCACACCTTGTACACACTCCACACTCACATCGTGTACACACTCCACACTCACACATTGGACATACTCCACACTCACACCTTGTACACTCCACACTCACACCTTGTACACACTCCACACCAACAGATTGTACACTCCATACTCACACCTTGTACACTCCACACTCACACCTTGTGCACACTCTGCACTCACACCTTCTACACACTCCACACTCATACATTCTACACACTCCACACTCACACCTTGTACACTCCACACTCACAACTTGTACACATTCCACACTCACACCTTGTACACACTCCACACTCACACCTTGTACACTCCACACTCACACATTGTACACACTGCACACTCACACCTTGTACACACACCACACTCACACCTTGTACACTCCACACTCACACCTTGTACACTCCACACTCACACAATGTACACACTCCACACTCACACCTTCTACACTCCACATTCACACCTTGTACAAACTCCACATTCACAACTTGTACAAACTCCACACTCACACATTGTACACTCCACAATCACACCTTATACACACATCCACACTTACCTTGTACTCTCCACACTCACACATTGTACACACTCCACACTCACACCTTGTACATACTCCACACTCACACCTTGTACACTCCACACTCACACCTTGTACACTCCACACTCACACCTTGTACACACTCCACACTCAAACCTTGCACACTCCACACTCACACCTTGTACACTCCACACTCACACCTTGTACACTCCACACTCAAACTTGTACACTCCACACTCACACGTTGTACACACTCCACAATCACACCTTGTACACACTCCACACTCACACCTTGTAGAAACTCCACATTCACAACTTGTACACTCCACAATCACACCTTATACACACTCCACACTCACCTTGTACTCGCCACACTCACACATTGTACACACTCCACACTCACACCTTGTACACACTCCACACTCAAACCTTGTACACTCCACACTCACACCTTGTACACTCCACACTCACACCTTGTACACTCCACACTCACACCTTCTGCACTCCATACTCACACCTTGTACACTCCACACTCACACAATGTACACACTCCACACTCACACCTTCTACACTCCACATTCACACCTTGTACAAACTCCACATTCACAACTTGTACACTCCACAATCACACCTTATACACACTCCACACTCACCTTGTACTCGCCACACTCACACATTGTACACACTCCACACTCACACCTTGTACACACTCCACACTCAAACCTTGTACACTCCACACTCACACCTTGTACACTCCACACTCACACCTTGTACACTCCACACTCACACCTTGTACACACTCCACACTCAAACTTGTACACTCCACACTCACACCTTGTACAGACTCCACACTCACACCTTGTACAAACTCCACACTCACACCTTGTACACACTCCACACTCACACCTTGTACACTCCACACACACACCATGTACACTCCACACTCACACCTTGTACACACTCCACACTCACACCTTGTACACACTCCACACTCACAACTTGTAAACTCCAAACTCACACCTTGTACACACTCCACACTCACACCTTGTACACACTCCACACTCACACCTTGTACACACTCGACGCTCACACCTTGTACACTCCATACTCACAACTTGTACACTCCACACTCACACCTTGTACACACTCCATACTCACACCTTGTACAAACTCCACACTCACATCTTGTACACACTCCACACACACACCATGTACACTCCACACTCACACATTGTACACTCCACACTCACACCTTGTACACACTCCACACTCACACCTTGTACACACTCCACACTCACACCTTGTACACACTCCACACTCACACCTTTTACACACTCCACACTCACACCTTCTACACACTCCACACTCACACCTTGTGCACTCCACACTCACAACTTGTACACACTCCACACTCACACCTTGTACACTCCACACTCACACATTTTACACACTCCACACTCACACCTTGTACACACTCCACACTCACACCTTGTACACTCCACACTCACACCTTGTACACACTCCACACTCACACCTTGTACACTCCACACTCACACCTTGTACACTCTAACTCACACCTTGTACACACTCCACACTCACAACTTGTACACTCCACACGCAGACCTTGTACACACTCCACACTCACACCTTGTACACACTCCACACTCACATCGTGTACACACTCCACACTCACACATTGGACATACTCCACACTCACACCTTGTACACTCCACACTCACACCTTGTACACACTCCACACCAACAGATTGTACACTCCATACTCACACCTTGTACACTCCACACTCACACCTTGTGCACACTCCGCACTCACACCTTCTACACACTCCACACTCATACATTCTACACACTCCACACTCACACCTTGTACACTCCACACTCACAACTTGTACACATTCCACACTCACACCTTGTACACACTCCACACTCACACCTTGTACACTCCACACTCACACATTGTACACACTGCACACTCACACCTTGTACACACTCCACACTCACACCTTGTACACTCCACACTCACACCTTGTACACTCCACACTCACACAATGTACACACTCCACACTCACACCTTCTACACTCCACATTCACACCTTGTACAAACTCCACATTCACAACTTGTACAAACTCCACACTCACACATTGTACACTCCACAATCACACCTTATACACACATCCACACTTACCTTGTACTCTCCACACTCACACATTGTACACACTCCACACTCACACCTTGTACATACTCCACACTCACACCTTGTACACTCCACACTCACACCTTGTACACTCCACACTCACACCTTGTACACACTCCACACTCAAACCTTGTACACTCCACACTCACACCTTGTACACTCCACACTCACACCTTGTACACTCCACACTCAAACTTGTACACTCCACACTCACACGTTGTACACACTCCACAATCACACCTTGTACACACTCCACACTCACACCTTGTAGAAACTCCACACTCACACCTTGTACACACTCCACACTCACACCTTGTACACTCCACACACACACCATGTACACTCCACACTCACACCTTGTACACACTCCACATTCACACCTTGTACACACTCCACACTCACACCTTGTACACTCCAAACTCACACCTTGTACACACTCCACACTCACACCTTGTACACTCCAAACTCACACCTTGTACACACTCCACACACACACACCTTGTACACTCCACACTCACACCTTGTACACACTCCACACTCACACCTTGTACAAACTCCACACTCACACCTTGTACACACTCCACACTCACACCTTGTACGCTCCAAACTCACACCTTGTACACACTCCACACTCACACCTTGTACACTCCAAACTCACACCTTGTACACACTCCACACTCACACCTTGTACACTCCACACTCACACCTTGTACACACTCCACACTCACACCTTGTACACTCCACACTCACACCTTGTACACTCCACACTCACACCTTGTACACACTCCACACTCACACCTTGTACACTCCACACGCAGACCTTGTACACACTCCACACTCACACCTTATACACACTCCACACTCACACCTTGTACACTCCACACGCACACCTTGTACACACTCCACACTCACACCATGTACACATTCCACACTCACATCTTGTACACACTCCACACTCACACCTTGTACACACTCCACACTCACACCTTGTACACACTCCATACTCACACCTTGTACAAACTCCACACTCACATCATGTACACACTCCACAAACACACCATGTACATTCCACACTCACATCTTGTACACTCCACACTCACACCTTGTACACAATCCACACTCACACCTTGTACATACTCCACACTCACACCTTGTACACTCCACACTCACACCTTGTACACACTCCACACTCACACCTTGTACACACTCCACACTCACACCTTTTACACACTCCACACTCACACCTTCTACACACTCCACACTCACACCTTGTGCACTCCACACTCACAACTTGTACACACTCGACACTCACACATTGTACACACTCCACACTCACACCTTGTACACACTCCACACTCACACCTTGTACACACTCCACACTCACACCTTGTACACTCCACACTCACACCTTGTACACTCCACACTCACACCTTGTACACACTCCACACTCACACCTTGTACACTCCACACTCACACCTTGTACACTCCAAGTCACACCTTGTACACACTCCACACTCACACCTTCTACACTCCACACGCAGACCGTGTACACACTCCACACTCACACCTTGTACACACTCCACACTCACACCTTGTACACTCCACACGCACACCTTGTACACACTCCACACTCACACCATGTACACACTCCACACTCACATCTTGTACACACTCCTCACTCACACTTTGTACACACTCCACACTCACACCTTGTACACTCCACACTCACACCTTGTACACACTCCACACTCACAACTTTTACATACTCCACACCTACAGCTTGTACACTCCATACTCACACCTTGTACACTCCACACTCACACCTTGTACACACTACATGCTCACACCTTCTACACACTCCACACTCATACATTCTACACACTCCACACTCACACCTTGTACACTCCACACTCACAACTTGTACACACTCCACACTCACACCTTGTACACACTCCACATTCACACCTTGTACACTCCACACTCACACCTTGTACACATTCCACACTCACACCTTGTACACTCCATACTCACACCTTGTACACTCCACACGCACACCTTGTACACTCCAAACTCATACCTTGTACACACTCCACACTCACACCTTGTACACTCCACACTCACACCTTCTTCACTCCACACTCACACCTTATACACACTCCACACTCACTCCTTGTACACACTCCACGCTCACACCTTGTACGCTCCATACTCACAACTTGTACACTCCACACTCACACCTTGTACACACTCCATACTCACACCTTGTACAAACTCCACACTCACATCATGTACACACTCCACAAACACACCATGTACACTCCACACTCACACCTTGTACACTCCACACTCACACCTTCTACACTCCACACTCACACCTTCTACACGCTCCACACTCACACCTTGTACATACTCCACACTCACACCTTGTACACTCCACACTCACACCTTGTACACACTCCACACTCACACCTTGTACACACTCCACACTCACACCTTTTACACACTCCACACTCACACCTTCTACACACTCCACACTCACACCTTGTGCACTCCACACTCACAACTTGTACACACTCCACACTCACACCTTGTACACACTCCACACCTACAGCTTGTACACTCCATACTCACACCTTGTACACTCCACACTCACACCTTGTACACACTCCATACTCACACCTTGTACACTCCACACTCACACATTGTACGCACTCCACACTCACACCTTCTACACTCCACATTCACACCTTGTACAAACTCCACACTTGTAATGATATCAGCAAATAGAGATGGTATTTGCCTGTTCGATTATGATGCCTTAATAGCATGTTTGCAGGTATTGATTGCTTGTGCCTGACCAGCGGAGGTCATGTGACCGGGAAAGGCAAGTCAATGGAGTTTAGTTTCAGTTTTGTTCTAGATGCATCACAGCATCATGTCTCCTGTAAAAGCTGTATTATAGAGTTGAACAATCTTTAGATTAAAAGATATTCTCTTTCATAAATGTCTCATCATTGAACCCACAAAGAAATCAATACAACACTCACACCTTCTCCACTCCATACTCACACCTTGTACACTCCACACTCACACAATGTACACACTCCACACTCACACCTTCTACACTCCACATTCACACCTTGTACAAACTCCACATTCACAACTTGTACAAACTCCACACTCACACATTGTACACTCCACAATCACACCTTATACACACATCCACACTTACCTTGTACTCTCCACACTCACACATTGTACACACTCCACACTCACACCTTGTACATACTCCACACTCACACATTGTACACACTCCACACTCACACCTTGTACACTCCACACTCACACCTTGTACACACTCCACACTCAAACCTTGTACACTCCACACTCACACCTTGTACACTCCACACTCACACCTTGTACACTCCACACTCAAACTTGTACACTCCACACTCACACGTTGTACACACTCCACACTCACACCTTGTACACACTCCACACTCACACCTTGTAGAAACTCCACACTCACACCTTGTACACACTCCACACTCACACCTTGTACACTCCACACACACACCATGTACACTCCACACTCACACCTTGTACACACTCCACATTCACACCTTGTACACACTCCACACTCACACCTTGTACACTCCAAACTCACACCTTGTACACACTCCACACTCACACCTTGTACACTCCAAACTCACACCTTGTACACACTCCAAACTCACACCTTGTACACTCCACACTCACACCTTGTACACACTCCACACTCACACCTTGTACAAACTCCACACTCACACCTTGTACGCTCCAAACTCACACCTTGTACACACTCCACACGCACACCTTGTACACTCCAAACTCACACCTTGTACACACTCCACACTCACACCTTGTACACACTCCACACTCACACCTTGTACACTCCACACTCACACCTTGTACACACTCCACACTCACACCTTGTACACTCCACACTCACACCTTGTACACTCCAACTCACACCTTGTACACACTCCACACTCACACCTTGTACACTCCACACGCAGACCTTGTACACACTCCACACTCACACCTTGTACACACTCCACACTCACACCTTGTACACTCCACACGCACACCTTGTACACACTCCACACTCACACCATGTACACATTCCATACTCACACCTTGTACAAACTCCACACTCACATCATGTACACACTCCACAAACACACCATGTACACTCCACACTCACATCTTGTACACTCCACACTCACACCTTGTACACAATCCACACTCACACCTTGTACATACTCCACACTCACACCTTGTACACTCCACACTCACACCTTCTACACACTCCACACTCACACCTTGTACACACTCCACACTCACACCTTTTACACACTCCACACTCACACCTTCGACACACTCCACACTCACACCTTGTGCACTCCACACTCACACCATGTACACGCTCCACACTCACACCTTGTACACTCCACACGCACACCTTGCACACACTCCACACTCACACCATGTACACACTCCACACTCACACCTTGTACACTCCACACTCACACCTTGTACACACTCCACACTCACACCTTGTACACACTCCACACCTACAGCTTGTACACTCCATACTCACACCTTGTACACTCCACATTCACACCTTGTACACACTACACACTCACACCTTCTACACACTCCACACTCATACATTCTACAAACTCCACACTCACACCTTGTACACTCCACACTCACAAGTTGTACACACTCCACACTCACACCTTGTACACACTCCACATTCACACCTTGTACACTCCACACTCACACCTTGTACACATTCCACACTCACACCTTGTACACTCCATACTCACACCTTGTACACTCCACACGCACACCTTGTACACTCCAAACTCATACCTTGTACACACTCCACACTCACACCTTGTACACTCCACACTCACACCTTCTGCACTCCACACTCACACCTTATACACACTCCACACTCACACCTTGTACACACTCCATGCTCACACCTTGTACGCTCCATACTCACAACTTGTACACTCCACACTCACACCTTGTACACACTCCATACTCACACCTTGTACAAACTCCACACTCACATCATGTACACACTCCACAAACACACCATGTACACTCCACACTCACACCTTGTACACTCCACACTCACACCTTCTACACTCCACACTCACACCTTCTACACACTCCACACTCACACCTTGTACATACTCCACACTCACACCTTGTACACTCCACACTCACACCTTGTACACACTCCACACTCACACCTTTTACACACTCCACACTCACACCTTCTACACACTCCACACTCACACCTTGTGCACTCCACACTCACAACTTGTACACACTCCACACTCACACCTTGTACACTCCACACTCACACATTGTACACATTCCACACTCACACCTTGTACACACTCCACACTCACACCTTGTACACTCCACACTCACACCTTGTACACTCCACACTCACACCTTGTACACACTGCACACTCACACCTTGTACACTCCACACTCACACCTTGTACACTCCAACTCACACCTTGTACACACTCCACACTCACACCTTGTACACTCCACACGCAGACCTTGTACACACTCCACACTCACATCTTGTACACACTCCACACTCACACCTTGTACACTCCACACGCACACCTTGTACACACTCCACACTCACATCTTGTACACACTCCACACTCACACCTTGTACACACTCCACACTCACACCTTGTACACTCCACACTCACACCTTGTACACACACCACACTCACACCTTGTACACACTCCACACCTACAGCTTGTACACTCCATACTCACACCTTGTACACTCCACACTCACACCTTGTACACACTCCACACTCACACCTTCTACACACTCCACACTCATACGTTCTACACACTCCACACTCACACCTTGTACACTCCACACTCACAACTTGTACACACTCCACACTCACACCTTGTACACACTCCACACTCACACCTTGTACACTCCACACTCACACCTTGTACACTCCACACTCACACCTTGTACATATTCCACACTCACACCTTGTACACTCCATACTCACACCTTGTACACTCCACACGCACACCTTGTACACACTCCACACTCACACCGTGTACACACTCCACACTCACATCTTGTACACACTCCACACTCACAACTTGTACACAATCCACACTCACACCTTGTACACTTCACACTCACACCTTGTACACACTCCACACTCACACCTTGTACACACTCCACACCTACACCTTGTACACTCAATACTCACACCTTGTACACTCCACACTCACGCCTTGTACACTCCATGCTCACATATTGTACACACTCCACACTCACACCTTCTACACTCCACATTCACACCTTGTACAAACTCCACACTTGTAATGATATCAGCAAATAGAGATGGTATTTGCCTGTTCGATTATGGTGCCTTAATAGCATGTTTGCAGGTATTGATTGCTTGTGCCTGACCAGCGGAGGTCATGTGACCGGGAAAGGCAAGTCAGTGGAGTTTAGTTTCAGTTTTGTTCTAGAAGCATCACAGCCTCATGTCTCCTGTAAAAGCTGTATAAAAGAGTTGAACAAGCTTTAGATTAAAAGATATTCTCTTTCATAAATGTCTCATCATTGAACCCACAAAGAAATCAATACAACACTCAGACCTTCTCCACTCCATACTCACACCTTGTACACTCCACACTCACACAATGTACACACTCCACACTCACCTTGTACACTCCACACTCACACCTTGTACACTCCACACTCACACCTTCTACACTCCACACTCACACCTTGTACACACTCCACACTCACACCTTGTACACTCCACACTCACACCTTGTACACTCCACACTCACAGCTTGTACACACTCCACACTCACACCTTGTACACTCCACACTCACACCTTGTACACTTCACACTCACACCTTGTACACACTCCACACTCACACCTTGTACAAACTCCACACTCACACCTTGTACACACTCCACACTCACACCTTGTACACACTCCACACTCACACCTTGTACACTCCATACTCACAACTTGTACACTCCACACTCACACCTTGCACACTCCATACTCACACCTTGTACAATCTCCACACACACATCTTATACACACTCCACACACACACGATGTACACTCCACACTCACACCTTGTACACTCCACACTCACACCTTCTACACACTCCACTCACACCTTGTACACACTCCACACTCACACCTTGTACACTCCACACTCACACCTTGTACACACTCCACACTCACACCTTGTACATACTCCACACTCACACCTTGTACACTCCACACTCACACCTTGTACACTCCACACTCACACCTTGTACACACTCCACACTCACACCTTGTACACACTCCACACTCACACCTTTTACACTCCACACTCACACCTTGTACACTCCACACACACAGCATGTACACTCCACACTCACACCTTGTACACACTCCACACTCACACCTTGTACACTCCACACAGACACCATGTACACTCCACACTCACACCTTGTACACACTCCACACTCACACCTTGTACACACTCCACACTCACACCTTGGACACTCCAAACTCACACCTTGTACACACTCCACACTCACACCTTGTACACTCCAAACTCACACCTCGTACACACTCCACACTCACACCTTGTACACTCCACACTCACACCTTGTACACTCCACACTCACACCTTGTACACACTCCACACTCACACCTTGTACAAACTCCACACTCACACCTTGTACACACTCCACACTCACACCTTGTACACACTCCACGCTCACACCTTGTACACTCCATACTCACACCTTGTACACTCCACACTCACACCTTGTACACACTCCACACTCACACCTTGCACACACTCCACACTCACACCTTGTGCACTCCACACTCACACCTTGTACACTCCACACTCACAAATTGTACACACTCCACACTCACACCTTGTACACTCCACGCTCAGACCTTGTACACTCCACACTCACACCTTGTACACACTCCGCACTCACACCTTGTAGAGTCCACACTCACACCGTGTATACACTCCACACTCACACCTTGTACACTCCACACGCACGCCTTGTACACTCCACACTCACACCTTGTACACTCCACACTCACACCATTTACACTCCACACTCAGACCTTGTACACACTCCACACTCACACCTTGTACACTCCACACTCACACCTTGTACACTCCACACTCACACCTTGTACACTCCACACACACACACCTTGTGCACACTCCACACTCACAACTTGTACACACTCCACACTCACACCTTGTACACTCCACACTCACAACTTGTACACACTCCACACTCACACCTTGTACATTCCACACTCACACCTTGTAGACAGTCCACACTCACACCTTGTACACACCACACTCACACCTTCTACACACTCCACACTCACACGTTCTACACACTCCACACTCACACCTTGTACACTCCACACTCACAACTTGTACACACTCCACACTCACACCTTGTACACACTCCACACTCACACCTTGTACACACTCCACACTCACACCTTGTACACACTCCACACTCACACCTTGTACATTCCACACTCACAACTTGTACACACTACACACTCACACCTTGTACACTCCACGCTCACAGCTTGTACACTCCACACTCGCACCATGTACACACTCCACACTCACACGTTGTACACTCCACACGCACAAATTTTACACTCCACACTCACAACTTGTACACTCCACACTCACACCATTTACACTCCACACTCACACCTTGTACACACTCCACACTCACACCTTGTACACTCCACACTCACACCATGTACACTCCACACTCACACCTTGTACACTCCACACACACGCGCCTTGTACACACTCCACACTCACACCTTGTACACTCCACACTCACACCTTGTACACACTCCACAATCACACCTTGTACACTCCACACTCACACCTTGTAGACAGTCCACACTCACACCTTGTACACTCCACACTCACACCTTGTACACTCCACACTCACAACTTGTACACACTCCACACTCACACCTTGTACACACTCCACACTCACACCTTGTACACTCCACACTCACACCTTGTACACATTCCACACTCACCTTGTACTCTCCAAACTCACACATTGTACACACTCCACACTCACACCTTGTACACTCCACACTCACACCTTGTACACACTCCACACTCACACCTTGTACACACTCCACACTCACACCTTGTACACTCCACACTCACACCTTGTACACACTCCACACTCAAACCTTGTACACTCCACACTCACACCTTGTACACTCCACACTCACACCTTGTACACTCCACACTCACACCTTGAACACACTCCACACTCAAACTTGTACACTCCACACTCACACGTTGTACACACTCCACACTCACACCTTGTACACACTCCACACTCACACCTTGTACACACTCCACACTCACACCTTGTACACTCCACACTCACACCTTGTACACTCCACACACACACCATGTACACTCCACACTCACACCTTGTACACACTCCACACTCACACCTTGTACACTCCACACACACACCATGTACACTCCACACTCACACCTTGTACACTCCATACTCACAACTTGTACACTCCACACTCACACTTTGCACACTCCATACTCACACCTTGTACAATCTCCACACACACACCATGTACACTCCACACTCACACCATGTACACTCCACACTCACACCTTGTACACTCCACACACACACCATGTACACTCCACACTCACACCTTGTTCACTCCACACTCACACCTTGTACACACTCCACACTCACACCTTGTACACACTCCACACTCACACCTTGTATACTCCACACTCACACCTTGTACACACTCCAAACTCACACCTTGTACATACTCCACACTCACACCTTGTACACTCCACACTCACACCTTGTACACTCCACACTCACACCTTGTACACACTCCACACTCACACCTTGTACACACTCCACACTCACACCTTTTACACACTCCACACTCACACTTTCTATACACTCCACACTGACACCTTGTGCACTCCACACTCACAACTTGTACATACTCCACACTCACACCTTATACACTCCACACTCACACATTGTACTCTCCACACTCACACCTTGTACACTCCACACTCACACCTTGTACACACTCCACACTCACACCTTGTACACTCCACACACACACCATGTACACTCCACACTCACACCTTGTACACACTCCACACTCACACCTTGTACACTCCACACACACACCATGTACACTCCACACTCACACCTTGTACACACTCCACACTCACACCTTGTACACACTCCACACTCACACCTTGTACACACTCCACACTCACACCTTGTACACTCCATACTCACAACTTGTACACTCCATACTCACAACTTGTACACTCCACACTCACACCTTGCACACTCCATACTCACACCTTGTACAATCTCCACACTCACATCTTATACACACTCCACACACACACCATGTACACTCCACACTCACACCTTGTACACTCCACACTCACACCTTGTACACACTCCACACTCACACCTTGTACACACTCCACACTCACACCTTGTACACTCCACACTCACAACTTTTACACACTCCACACTCACACCTTGTACATACTCCACACTCACACCTTGTACACTCCACACTCACACCTTGTACACTCCACACTCACACCTTGTACACACTCCACACTCACACCTTGTACACACTCCACACTCACACCTTTTACACACTCCACACTCACACCTTCTACACACTCCACACTCACACCTTGTGCACTCCACACTCACAACTTGTACACACTCCACACTCACACCTTATACACTCCACACTCACACATTGTACACTCCACACTCACACCTTGTACACTCCACACTCACATCTTGTACACACTCCACACTCACACCTTGTACACTCCACACGCAGACCTTGTACACACTCCACACTCACACCTTGTACACACTCCACACTCACACCTTGTACACTCCACACGCACACCTTGTACACACTCCACACTCACACCATGTACACACTCCACACTCACACCATGTGCACACTCCACAGTCACACCTTGTACACACTCCACACCTACAGCGTGTACACTCCATACTCACACCTTGTACACACTCCACACCTACAGCTTGTACACTCCATA